>NC_051279.1:7988670-8221170 GCF_015220745.1 Sebastes umbrosus
TGCAGCAATCTCACGCTTACTGGGAAAGTCATGGAATTCTACAGGACTTCAGTGGGAATCCTGTGTGTTTGTACTCGCAGACATGTTGTTTAAACAGGCTTTGCATTCATTCTTATCCGTCTCTGCTCCACAGGTGGTCCTGGCCAGCTGGTACCGGATGTACACAGGTATAATGGGATACTTTGGGATTCCCACAAAGATGTGCTGGTCCATCAACAGAGGAGAGGGACTCACTCCTGTGGACAGCTGTGAAGGTAAAAGACTGTCGCCATGGAGCTGCAGTCTGATCTGCAAATACGCTCATTTGTGCGCACACACATACATACACACACACACACACACACATACAGACAGCAAGCTGAATGATGACTACATTAGTAGAAACTGATAGTTTCCCTGTTACAACTTGGAGCTACACTAACATTTAAAATACTCACACAGTCTCACGCTGAATTGACTAGATGACTAATTTCTTCACAGACTTTGATTATTTTCTTCAGACTGATGGACAGATGCAGTCAAAACAGCCTCACGGGGAGTTGTCAGTTAAGAGAACATGTATACATTTTACCTAAGGAATTGAACAAAGGACTCAAGCAGTCTTGATTCCTATTTATTTTTCTCTTTCGATCAAAACTCTAATGAAATTGTTTTTTCTACAGAAGTGCTCAACAGATTACAGGTGAATCGATGCCTTAAAGGGACTGTTTGTAAGAATCAGAAATGCTTGTTAACAGCGACACCTGTGGCCGTTAAGTCAACGAAAGTCAGCGTCGGGCTCGCGCTTGCTCGCTCTAAATAGACATGAACGAGCATCGCTCAAAACAGTGAGGCGACACACGTCAGCTAAAACCACAATATCATTCTATATTTCACCTGCTTGGCAGTAATGTTAGCTGACCAGACGGAGGTCTCTCCATGAATCAACGCTGATCCTAGTGTTGGAGGGTCGGAGGGGGACACCGGCACCCGTTCACAGACGATAACGTTTCTCGCTGCGGAGCCCCGTCACTTCACAAGACACGGAAAACTGGAGGAGCTGCAGCATTTATTTCTGCACAAACGTCCACTCTACATTTACTAGATATTCTCAGAGCTACGAAGTCTTCTGCAGTGTTTAGTGTGCGCGCATGCACATGAGGTGCAGTGAGCTGAGTGAAGGCAAGCAGGCAGAGGAGCAGAGTACAGCAGAGACTCCGACCCGGAGACCAAAGCTACGGTCTCCCCCGCGTACTCCGACCGCGGCCAACACTGTTTTGCAAGATGGGCTTCACTAGATAGAACTTTGTTTTGTTTTGGTGCCTCCGTGTAGTTTTTGTTGGAGTCTTATCTGAACAGCAAAGCCACACGCGAGCGCGCTTGGGACACCGACCCAGGTGATTTATACATATAAGAAGTTAAGTCCCTTTTAAAGCAGTAAAACTAGGGCTGTCAAAGTTAACGCTATAGCGCGTTAATGCAAATTCGTATTAATGCCACTAATTTCTTTAACGCGTTAACGCAATCGATCTTTCGGGGGTTGTAGCGGTTCACAGCTAGAGTGAAAATGCTCAGTAAATCGACCTTGTTTCGGAAAAAAAATGACGCCGCTTTTTCGCCACGTAATATTTGTGTTCAATGTGAAAGAACTCATGACAAAAACAACAGCTTGAAAAAATATATTGACTTGCAAATTAATCGCACGAAAGACCCCCAACCCCCTTCCCCCCCCAGTGTGTAAAGGCACATTTGAGAAGCTGAAATTAGGTAATGTGTGCATTTTTGTGACTATCAAAATGGTTGGCAATTCATTTTCTGTCAATCTACTAATAATTGTTTCAGTGCTATTATCAATTAAAAGAGAAAAAAGAAATTGAGGTGAAAGAATGGTGAAAGCTCAAAAATTCATGTCAGGAATCTCAAGCAAAGGTATGACATTAAGGATAAATGGCAGCAAAACAAATTGGTAGAACAACATGTATAACACAGCAAGGGACACATTGTTATTATTATAGTAGCCCCGAGGGAAACACAATGCTTTTAACCTATTACACACAAATAGATTTCTGCTATTCGCTCTCAGGAATATTTCCTCGAAGGCTAAATCTGCTGACGGTAAACAAGCTGTTGTCGGTTTTCCTTTGTGGAGCTGCAATCTGTGTGTTTCTGTCAGTACCATTAGTGAAGCGAGGCACCCCCGGGTCGATGTACACGGGCTGTTTTCACAGTGTTTACACAAACCTGACGCAAGCTGCCTTGCATAAGAGCTCACAGTCAGAGAGAGGCACATTTCCTGTAACTGTCAGCCGCTACATTATTTTTGTGATACGCAGAGTGACACATTTTCATACTGAGCTGCTGTTGGAACAAGCTCCATTTTCTGTTTGTTTCGTGATTTACCGTCACATCATGCCGATTCAACGGCTCTTCATAATATCAACACACTTCCAAATACCTTGTTAGTCACTACAGCCTTGTCAGTCTGTTCCTGCGTACCTGCTAATTCAATAAGGTGAAATCCATTTGCGTCTACCCACTAGATCTCTGAGTACTAATTCAGGAAGTTTCTGCATCAAAAAGGGGACATATTATTATTCAGTGTAATAGATTCTTACATCTACTGGTTTGATTAAGTCAACACACTAGCTGGTCAAAGGGAAGTGTTCTGTAAGTTCCCCAGAACTCAAATATGCCACATCGTTCATCGATCATCTAATTCATCGACTAATCAATTGATCAATAGTTCCAGCACTAGTTTCAATCTCTTTGTCACTTGACACACTTAACTCTGAAAAACATTTGTCCTTTTCTTTTTGTTGTGCACATTAGGGATGGGCGACCCTGCGTACTTCTACGTGACCTTTGTGTTCCTGCTGAACGGCGCGATGATGAGCCTGTTCTTCATTTACGGCGCCTACCTCAGGTAACTCCGCTCCTGCCCGGGGCTCTGTCCTGCTGTCACGCTCAGATACGAGAGGATTCAGTTTTATGGTCCACGTCATCGCTCAGCTGTCAGCTGTCAGACCTAGACAGAATGCAATTTAGCAGTTCTGTCAAATATGGATGTGAAACACGAGATGGAGGCTGACCTTTCTGAATCTGTTGTTTGCTCTCTGCCTCTTCTATCTCCTGTCCCCACTTCTTTCCATTTTTTCCTGTTTAGTGGCAGTCGACTGGGCGGCATTGTTACCACGACGTGTTTTTTCTTCAATCACGGCGAGGTGAGTGGACTGCCCTTATTGTGACAGTGAGCCCAGAGAGCTGTTCGTACTATGATTCTGTGCCATAAGTCTCTCTGGTTGTACATTTCTGAAATGTGTAAAATTCAAAATGAAAAAGCACTTAAAAAGCAGAAGAACTCATTTCAGCCCTCAAAGGAGCTTAGAGTTGGTTTCAGCCGGCACTCAAAGCTTAGTCCCTCCTCCCACCTTCTTCTCTCCGGTTTCCTCCAGAACAAATAGCAAGTCTCTATTTTACCACATCAATATGACGACATTTCAATCACACACAAACTCACAGGTGATGCTCTCCTCTTTCTTATTTTGTGCCTCCGTACCGGCGACGTGGCATAAACATCTACTTGGACTCGAGGATGAACTGATCAGATTTTGGTGATCAAAAGTCACTGTGACCTCACAAAACACATTTTGGCCATATCTTAAGAATTCATTTGCTAATTATGACAATTTCACAAAAATGTCTAACAAGGTAAAATGATGAAACGATGACATTTTGGACAGACATGGATGTAAACTGTAACTTGACTTGGTTGGTGGAAGCATACAACCACGAGGTGGTAATTCTATTTTTTTGGAGGAAACAGTGGGTTGTAGCTCAGTGTTCGAAGTTGACAAACGTGTGAGATTGTAGTGTAAAACATGTTATGATATATTAATAGTGGTGTGGGATTTATCAAGCGATAGAGACAGCTTCCCTTTTTACAAAAATGTGTGGCAGCCAGGGAACAGAAAACTGAGGTAGTCCTGATCAAGTTTTTTGGCCCCAATCCGAGTCCTTTTATACAGAGTATCTGCTGACAGAGAAGTCAAGTCCGACACTTAAGTGACACAGCTGGCCACTCGAAGCTACAACTTGAAAATGAGTTCAGATGGAACTCAATTAATTCTGAAAGAAATGTGTGTGCCAAAGATGCTCAGTATACATAGTAAAACTATTAGGCAGCAGAAGATATGCACTGTTGATTTAATATGCATGTGGCACATTGAAATAACAGCTGTAGACCACTACATTTGGCACACATTATTTTTCACAAGCTACTTGATCCAAATACTGAAAGTCCTGGTTCAAATCTATTAAGTTTATAAGGTTAAATTATTGATATATAAATAAAACTGGGAGAATGTGATCAGGGGTTAGTCATTGCATAATAACCTATAAATAACAACACTTCCCTTTCTTTTAGTGTAAGGTTCAAGTGCATTCTCAAAATGTTCACAATTAATGAACAATTCATTTACAAAACAAATGATGAACAGCCTGAGATGTCTCGCTGATCTCTCGGCTACGACTAAAAACAGACGGCTGTTTCCTCAAACCTGCCAACAAATTATTATCTTCTCTGTTCTCAGTTGTCCTTGCAAGTTCTTATACTTTCTTGTATTATATTCCTTGAGCACTGAAAGGTGCTGTGAACACGCCAAGCACACTGGCTTCCCATTTATCTCTGAGAAGAAATAGGAACTAGTAAAATCCGTCACTCTGTGTCCACTTTTCTCCTTTTTGTCCAAGATATTTTCCACCGGCGGCTCCTGCATGAACCTTAGCCTACATTTGACAGTGTTGTGTCAGTGGGATCTGTAATAGCATATCCAGCATAGGCCCTGCTACTCTTATGGTTGACAGGGGCGTTTCTTAGCACGAGGGATGGCCTCGCTTCCCAGCATTAGACGCTTGACGGGCTGCCACTAGACACAAAGCACTCAGCGCCTGATTGTACGAACGCTTTCCCTTGTGGGCTGCTGCTCCCAGCTTTTAAACCGGAACCAACATGGCAGCTCGTTTGGAAACTTTCTTCTCTTATATCACGAAAATAGTTCACCGAAATGTGTTTCTGAAAAGAGAAATAAGCCATGCAGTTGCTGAATCTGTCTTTATTTTGGATCGACAACAGTTAGTTTAAAAGTTTCTAGGGAGTTTCCCGAGGCGGCGAGTGGCGCCGGACGCCCCTGATTTGCATAAAGTAGCTCCCAGTGTACAAATAGGAATAGCAGTGCATTTCATTGAAAAATTGGAATTAATGACTTCTCTGCAATTTTAACACTTTGCAGAGTTATCCAGTTGGAAGGATTGGACCCCCTGGTGGGCCGGTTCTGACCCTCGGGCCGTATGTTTGAGACCCCTGCATTAGAGATTCATCAATCTGTTGGAGTTGGAACAAGAAAGAGTCCACTTGTGGTTGTACAGTGGCATTAATACAGAGTGGAGGTTCTTCCCTCACAAGTGATCTTTGGTCGAGTTCAGAGAGCAGCTTGCAAAGAGCACACAAACCTGACGACAGCCAAATGTAATTTTATCCTGTCATCAAGTTACTCATGGCATTTAGCGAAAGCTGAAATGATCTGCCGTCGGTGCCATTTGTCATTTTAACCCGGCGAAAATAACAGCCAGTGCCGGCTAAAAATGAGAATCTTAAAGTGTCTTAAAGGTTTTAGAATATTATTAAACAGCATTTGTGAAATTTCAGTTCAGATATGTCGACCGTATTCCATATCTTTAACTCTAAACGGGTCATGTATTAGCAAGTTAACGTAAGTTTTGTCAGTTGATCGGTTACCTACACAACAGTCAGTTACACCTGACAGTGGGTGAAAATATTAGGAACATCTAATCTCTACATAAGTTTGTGTGGTGCAACCCGTTTTAGTTTAGTCATGAAGTCCACTTAGTTTTGAAAGGCCACTTAGTAAACACGTTAACGTGGCTATGGTTGAACTTACGAACAGGTGCTGAGACGCTTCGGTTGCATCTGGTTGCTATGATACGGAATATCCTCAGAAGTAAAAATGTCGGCGCAAGGTAGAGGACTTGCTCTGGATGAAGGGAAGGCTGAAGCACGTAGGGAGAGAAGACAGACCCACTGGTCCAGTTGTGTTAATTTCTCCTCAATTGTTGTGGTTCAGCACTTGTAGCCTACATGTAGGATGTGACGATTGGTCGTGGTGGTATTTGTCCTGCACCTCCTCTATTGTGATTGGATGGTTGGGTAAAAAGTGACCGTGACGAGCGCAGCATTTTACCCAAAGTTGAACATTTGTTCAACTCTAAGCGACAGAAAACACATGCAACACTAAGTGTAGAACAAACTCTCAGCTCCTCGTCACGCTGCTGGCGTTTGTAGCTCATAGTGTAACTACGCGGCGCTGCCATTGCAAAGAATTCAAAAAAGAAAAATGTGAACAGAGCAGTTGCGGCGGTTGCTTGGTATTGCAATATTGCGGTTATTGCGACAGCCCTACCCTCGCCTGCAGTATTGAGCAATAGACGTATGCCAGATATTAAATGCCTTCAGTCGTGCACACAAACAATGTTTCACTTGTATGTATAACTACAGGATTTAATAACTGTAGTTATTTATAAGCTGCAGAGGAAGAAAATGCTCGTGAATCACTAACTGCCTCTTTGTTTTTTGACAGATCGTTGCCAAGTGAATCCATTCACAGTGATTTTTTGATTTGCCTTTTAATGTGCACGTTTTTGGTGTGTGTGTGTGCATTATCAGAGCACTCGTGTGATGTGGACTCCGCCCCTGAGGGAGAGCTTTGCCTACCCCTTCTTAGTCCTGCAGATGCTCCTTCTCACCTACATCCTACGGTAAACCCACCACCAGACTCTCCGTCTTAAAATCATCACAGTGCTCTGTGGCCTGTTAGCAATTTCTCCACATTACAACATTTAAATCATTTCAAAGTAACTTCTTTTCTTTAAGTTTTATATAAAAATCTCAACTTGTCTCGATTCTTGGTCTGTGTAATTTAGTGGCTATTACATTGTGTATCGGTTAGGGAAATGGTATGCCTCAGAGTATATCAATTCCTTTTATTGATGCTGGCATCGTTTTCTGACAGTTGCGCGTTACTAAACACTGATGTCAGACTCGGGCGTCAACGCTACTGGAAACTTTTCAACAAGAAGGAGTCATGGCGGAGAAGAAGAAAAGCCCCAAAGCGTGGCTTTGTTAGGGTGGAAACAGCAACAATATGCTGAAACATCTTACATTGGCTTAAATTCCAGGGTTGTCATGTATTTGACACTCTATGCACGAGTGCCACTGCTTCCAAATCGAGCAGCACGTTTACCGAGGGTAAATATCCTATGTTAGCGCCACGCAGGCCAGGCTTAGCTTTTTCTTTTTCAGTTTTGAGTATTAAGTCATCAGTAACGTTATAGCTGTGAATGTAGCAGCGCAGTGTGTGTACAGTTTATTTGTCAGTGAATAAATGCTACACCTCCTCAGACCCAAGCCAAGCTCCTGTATCTAGCAACACCGGCTCAGACTCACTTAAGGTGGGCTATTGAGGTGGACCAGCTATTGTCCTTAAAGTGACAAGCCTCTCCTCTTAGATTTGCTCAGCTTTTTAAAAAGTTTTATTTGAACCTTTTAACTGATGGCATTAATCGGTCAAAATTATTAATGTCGGTTAACGGTTATACGGTTAATTATAAACATGCCTAGTCGTGGGTCCAAATTGCACCAAATTCGACAAAGCACTCCATGGGTTCCCCAGCGTTACACCCGCCAAGTGTGAAGTCGATCGGATGAATGGTTCTCGAGATATGCAAAGGACATACGGAAAGGCAGAGATTCCTCGCTTTATAGTTAGATGACCTGAATTACATGCATGCTTTTTTTTCTACTCTGTTTCTACACTGTGTTCACACTCGGAGATAAACAGCTGTGTCGACGCTGAAAACCTGTGAAGACCTACTTTTTTTTCTACACAGAAAATTGATCAGGAATCATTAATAAAGAATCTGAACTATAAGCAGAATTAATAATGGCATTGATAACAATAAAATCTGATCAATTCCCATCCCTAGTACCAGTAGGTGCACCTACAGCACACATTGCCTGTAGTGTCATCACGCCCACCTGTGATCATCTCATGAAACATGCAGCTTTCTAAATTTTAATGGAACATTGTACAGTGCTTTGGTTTGGTATTCACTCCCCAAATCTAATGGTCTCTTGGTGCCTGAAATCTTTGATGGGAGAATAACAAAGTAAACATCAAAAACAAGGAAAAGCATCTGGTTTTCTTTTCATTTTCACACCCTGTTGAATATGTGAAACAACAGAAGTAAAACACGACCAAACAGCTGCTTCCTTGTCAAGTAATACAAGTAATACAGGCCCTCTGTGTTGTTGTAATTACTGGGGTAAAGCAAAGCTTGTTTCTGTTGTCTGCTAAATGGTGCACTGAAGCAGGCAGCGTGCTGAGCTAATGTACTTGCCACACAGACTAGTAATCTTCTCATTGCACATCAACTAGCGGACGTCACCTATGTTATGCGAGCGCAGTCGGTAAACTGTGACTTCTTGTACCGCCGGCTTTAAAAGGAGAATAAACTCTGGCGTGTCATATTTCTGACTCTGGCTCGGTACATAACCGGGGCTTTGTAGTACAATCAAGAGTTAAATTGAATTTGTGTGTATACGTGTGTGTTTTCTCAGCAGTCTTAATGCATCTTCTCTTATCTCCTCGACACCCACACTCTCTCACCACTGTATTTCTCTCTCTCGTCCCTCCCCAGGACACGGAACCCGAGCAGGACAGCCATGGTCGCCCTGGGCATCTCCAATCTGTGCTTTATGCTGCCTTGGCAGTTCGCCCAGTTTGTGCTGCTCACTCAGGTAAACATAGAGCAAGAAAGACATTGAGAGAGAATGTGGGAAGAAAGCAGAAGGGGCAGAGAGATTAGGGAGAAAATAGAGACTTGGAGAGAACAGAAGACTCTGGCAAGGAAAGTGCCTGGATTGCAGAAGTTGGCCAGGATGGGAAAGAGACAAAGAGGTAGGAAAGAAAAGAATAGGGCTGTCAAAGTTAACGTGATAATAACACGTTAACGCAAATTCATTTTTAATGCATTAATGGAAACTTGTGATTTAGGTTGGGCTCAGTTTTGGCAAGACTGAATATACCGGCATCCTATGAAACTAGAAAACCTAAGGAACCCATTGGTACCAAACATTTTAAACTAGCTTGTCAGGAAGGAGGCTAAATAACGCTACAAATATATTCAAAATTTTGGTGAGGAAAAACTGGCATGGCCATTTTCAAAGGGGTCCCTTGACCTCTGATCTCCAGATATGTGAATGAAAATGGGTTCTATGGGTACCCACGAGTCTCCCCCTTTACAGACATTCCCACTTTATGATAATCACATGCAGTTTGGGGCAAGTCATAGTCAAGTCAGCACACTGACATGCTGACAGCTGCTGTTGCCTGCTAAATGCAGTACCTCTGAGGGTTTCTGGACAATATTTGTCATTGTTTTGTGTTGTTAATTGATTTCCAATATTAAATATATACATACATTTGCATAAAGCAAGCATATTTGCTCACTCCCCTGTTGACAAGAGTGTTAAATACTTGCCAAATCTCTGTTTAAAGTATACTTTGAACAGATAAAAAAAATGTGCAATTCATTTGAAATTAATCGCGATTAACTATGGACAATCATGCGATTAATCCCGATTAAATATTTGAATCTATTGACATCCCTAAAAAAGAGATTATGCATATCCAAGTGCACCATTTACATCATTATTTAATAATTCTCTCTTAACATACAGTAGGAAAATATGAAAACCTAAGCATGTTTGAGTGGAATAGTTGAGACTGTGAAAAGGAAAGAATCTTTCAGAGACAAACACGTTAGAGAAAGAAATGGTAGGTTAAAGAGTGTAGGTTGGCAGACAGAAGAGACAGAGTTTGAACCACGACTCCAGAACAAACGGGTCACTGCTTGCGAGCATCTGCACTCAGCAACATTTAAGCCCACGCTGTCGGCAGCCCCCTCGGGGCCCCGCTGATTTTAACACGAGACGAGCTTATAACAGCTTTTTCTTTGTTTTGTACTGGTAAGCTACTAATTGAGTCTCGTCCACTGTATGCGTAGCAAATACTGTATATCCACCCGCACTGCTCACGCCACAGTCTGGAAGGAGGGAGAATAAATATACAAAATACACTCTGCTGGGTCTTATAAACAGTTTTAGAATCACACCCTATCCTATTTGGTGGCAATAATCTCTATAGTATTATGATACCTCATATCCCTTTATTATAACATACCTGTATATGGAGCGTGCCACTGGAATAATTAGACTTTAGCCCCATTTGTATGGGACTAGTATTACCTGGGGACCTGTAATAATTGCGGCGGTCGTCTGAGATATTAATCCTGTGCGAATCTGCCATGTCCTTAATTTGACAACTGAAAATCCCACCGCAAATTAACTACCATATTCTGCCAAACACAGATGTTTGTGCAAATCAGTATCTCTGTGATTTGGGGTCGTATTTTAATGTTTTTGGCAATGTTTTTCGTTTTCTCCGCTCCTTTTTTCTGCTTCTTTCCCAGTCGACAATTATGGAACAAGCGTTGTCAATTATAAATGAAAGATTTGACAGCATGTCATGTGCATGTTATTGTGTATGTTTCCTGGAGTATATTGTTATGGTTGTCTGTTTTTATTTTTTATTTTCTAGGTGGCTTCTCTGTTTGCTTCTTACATCCTGGGTTACCTTGGCGCCGCCAAGATGCAGTCCATCCTGGTCACTCATATGGTACAGTAGATGACCTTTCTAAAATCCTACATCAATCAATCCATCAGTGTTAAGAGGGTTTCTGTTTCCTAACTTTATAGATTTATTTTTAGAGCTGTACCGAATGTCATCATTTTTAGATCCAAAGCTTCTATTGAGGTTTCTGAATGATCTTCGAATGTCTGTCGACATATTTTATGACGAAATCACCCTAAAAAAAATGGGGAAAAAATAGATTTTGTGTTTTTGTGGGTATATAAATTTATAGTGCTGTTAGATTGCTGCTAGACCGCATCGTTAATACAGGTGGGTGGCTCCCTATGCGGCAAGTTGGAGAGCAAACAGTTTTTTGACTGCAGTGAAGATGTTTTTTTTGAAAGGCTAAATGCCAACAAATATGGGTTAAAGTCCCCATGAAACGAATGTTAGAGCGTCTCTAACTGCTGTACTGTGATGTCTCTCACAGTGAAACAGAATATTTGAGCGGTGTACAGTTACAAGAGGGATTTAAATCAAATCATTCGCATTTGATTGGGGCGCTAAAAAGTGTGCGGTCTTACAGTTTAGCTCAATACGGAGCTACAGAGCTGAAGACTGTTGGCTCCACACACCTCCCTCACCTCAGCAGAATATTTTGTTAGATAAAAACATGTCAATTTCGGAAATGATTACATCTATCTTTTTACACATTTTAATACAGTTTGCCTTTTCGACTTTACAACGCTCCTTGACTTATTGGAAATGTTTGAATCACGCGAGTCAGAAACAATACTTCGCAGCCACCACTGGAATCTAATTCTACAAATAGAACAATACTAATAATATTAGTGTAGCCTGATCTTTATCTGCAACTGTGCAGAAATACTGGTTTTAAAACAGAATGAATAGACATTCGAATGATGATTTAGAATATGATTGTCAACGTTATGAATGAAGCCTCAAACTATACGGTACAGCCCTATTTATTTGTTACTGGTGCACCATGCAGTGGCACCTCTGTAACTTGGTTTGATTCAACAGTGAAATGAATTACACCAAAGCACCCGAGCTACTGAGACAGAGATACAACAAAAGGATTCAAAAATGCAGAAAGGAAAGGTGCAAATCACCAAATTGTGCAGGTGACCCAAAACAAACACGGAATGAAGAGAGAAAGGACCTCAAAAGAAACCAAATGTTAACCCGAGTAGAGGTTTCAGGTCTTTCACTAAGACTGCTCAGTAGTTTGATGTATCACAAATGTACATTAGCTTTCACTGTGTGTGAGGATTGTGTGTTGTGCCCAACCTAAGTGAAAGTCTTTTACAGCTGCTGTCCCCTGAGCTGTAATGTGCTCTGCCTCGGTTCTCCTTATCTCGCTCAGCTCCTCGGCCGGGAGAATTTCATGAGCCGCAAGGACAACACCAGCCGAGACAGGGATGACTTTCTTTCGCATTAACGATGCCGCTGTGCGTGCACGACTGCCTTTTTAGCATGAAATAGGGAGGATATGTGGGCAACTTTGTTCACCCTGCCAAGGACAAAAGTATATCTGTGTTGATGTGTAAAGATGTTTGTGTTCGGGGGTGTGTGTGTGTGTGTGTTATTCTGGCCGTCCGTCCCTCTCCTGCACATTCTTTCCTCCTAATCCCCTCAGCATGCCAGGCTGTTAGCCAGCGCCTGTGTGCTCCACAGATAAGGAGAAGGCCCTTTGTGGTAAGATGGTGGAGATTTGTGTCAGAGGAAGGAATATGCCTCTGCATAATTTAGAGAGCTTGGCAACGATGACTTTGGCTTTGTGTGTGTGTGTGTGTGTGTGTGTGTGTGTGTGTGTGTGTGTGTTCAAGAAAAGAAATATAGAACCAAAACCATGCATGTGTGTCCTCTATGTGACCTACAGTGTTGTCAATGAGCCTGAGCACTGTCACTTGTTACGGGGAATACAACCGTGGAGGACCGCAACTAACAAATATTTTCATTATCACCCAATCTGTCGGTTATTAAGATAAGAGATAAGATAAGAGCGACTTTGTCATCCTTCTATATACAGTGCAGTACAGTTGCATAGAGGAACGAAACTGTGTGTCCCTGGTCCCCGCTGCAAAACATAACGAATGAAACATAAGATGCTCACAACAAGATACAAGACCAGGTACAAATATGTTGTGCACTAACACACATTTATTGCAATGATATAAATATAATAAATATAAGTAGTGTAAATAAATGTAAACAAGTTTAAAGAGAAATAGTGTAATAAAGAAACAATAAAAACAGTTTGTGCTCTATAGTTAATCGAGCGTCTAGGCAACCTGACAGCCGAGTTGTTCAGGGCGTATACCAATGCAAATGCATTGGTATACGCAAATGGGTGCAAATGCCCTGAGCAGCAAGCCCCCGGTTCGATTTCTGGCTGGCCCGACCATTTGCCGCGTGTCATCCCCCTTCTCTCTTTCCCCGCATTTCCTGTCTCTCTCCACTATCGCTATCAAATAAAGGCATAAAATGCCCCAAAAAAAATAATCTTGAAAAAGAAAAAAGTATTGGGTCTTTAAAATATTTCTTTAAAAATGTAAATCGCTCATCGCAATTTCTCAGATCCCAATTTGAATTGATCCAAAACCCCAAAATATTCAATTTACAGTGATACAAAAGACAGAAAACCAGCAAATCCAAACATTGCAGAAGCTGGAATTAGTGAATTTTTCATATTTTAGCTGGAAAAATAAAGAATTAGTTGTTTTTTGTGCTGAAACAATACTGAAAGTTGCTTCATCAATTTGGTCATCAACAGAATATTAATGTGCAATAATTTTGATAATAGATGAACAATTTTTTTTTAACAATTATGACAAAACTTCACAGCTTGAAGCTTCTCAAATGTGACTATTTGCTTTGTTTTGCCGTGTTTTTTTAAGTCCTTTGGGTAATCTTTGGGTTTTTGGAAAACAAGCTTTTTTAAATATAAAGTTCTTATGTTCTATTTTATGACATTGTATATACCAACCAATTAATAAAGAAAATAATAACCAGGTTCATTAATAATGAAAATAGTAGTTTATTACAGCGCTAATCAATTATCAAAATGCAGCTGGCTCAATATGTAATTTGTATTTTTATAAATTGGTTGAGCCACTCTACAATCTTTCCACGCACCCCCTGGTCGTAAGTGCCCCTGGTTGGGAATCACTGCCCCTCTGTATACATAATGCAATGAGTGGTGCATTATTTCACTCTTCACTGTGGGATTAAGCATCAAGAGCTCATTGAATAGGATTATATTTTGCTAGTGGCTGTGTATTCAAAGTTTAATGCATTGGTTTAAATCTCTGGAGTGTTTTCAACAACACAGAAAGACTTATCATTGGCACATAATACAATATATCCCAGACCACCCTCCTGCTATAGAGAGGCAGAGATGTTGTGTGAATATGAGTATTTTTCTGAGACCACCAGAAACCTTTACAGACGCTGGCTGTTGTACCGCTGAGTTCACATTCGGCATTATTTCTAATTACATCGACAGATCATGCATATTAGGGATTAATATTTCTCCAGAAAATAAGCCATTTTCTGTCCCGGAAGCAGAAGCACACTATCCCAGGAATCCTGGGAAATTTACTTTTTTTTTTCCTCTTTTTTTTTTTTTTTAAAGGTCTAACTTTAGCTACAGTCAAAACGCATTGCTGATATTTCAAGCAACACTAAATGCAACAAGGGGAATAAGCCTATGGGTTCCCAACCTCACTGATTTAAGTTTATTATTTCGTGGTATTAATAATTATTATGGTAAAAGAACGCCATTTATGTTGAACAACATTAGAATGAACAACGGCTGTCAAAGTTAACGCAATAATAACAAGTTAACACCATTCATTTCATTAACACATTAACGCAACCTGCAATTTTTAGGTTGTAGCGGGCTCAGTTTTAAAGCCAGAGTGAAGATACTTCACTGGCATAATGTGTTAGCCTAATTTAAATGGTGGAGCCTACAACGGATGAATTTGGTTGGCCAAAAGGAAGTTACCGTTGTGCTGCTGAGTTTTGCATCCCTGTATTGCATCCACACGGGAGGACGAAAAGGACTTGCGTATTTCTGTTGTGATGTTTATTTGTTTTACGTATCAGTCTTTTTGGTTTACACCTACTGTGGAACGTGACTAGTTTTTCTCAGAATTATACCTTAATGCACACCAAGCTGATGAATGACACCTCCTGTTCTCATCCCACAGATCACTCTCGGCGTCTGCTTCGTCCTCATGTTTGGCAACTCCATGCTGCTCACGTCCTTCTACGCCTCCTCGCTCATCTCTATCTGGGTGAGTTGGACCTTTTAGAGTCCAATATGCTACATGTTCTGAGCTTTATTGGGTCAGTCAAGATCAATTTGATCAATGTATCCAGCTGGTCTAAAATAACAAATACATTTGTTTGAGTAAATGGCATTGAAGAGGGAAATGAAAATACAAAACCATTGTTGCGATAATATGTCTGTGTTTTATCATTTTGAGTAGCTATGGGTTATTTTTTTTTTTTTGTGGTTTTGAATTCTATTTTGGTGTTTTTTTGTTTTTTTCAGGCAATCATTGCATTGAGGGATCGATTTGCTCAAGTCTTCAAACCTGGCGTCGTCACCTGGGTATGCAGAAGTTATTCCTCCTTATAGGGATACACATTATTTTGCCACTTTATTATGGCAGAAATAACCAGATGTGGCTAAAAAACATTCAAACAGTAATTTCATATTAAATTATATAAAATTATACATACTTGAACTCAAAAAAATAAACATGCTATTGATTATACAGCCTTAATCTTGCACTATCGGTAAGTTTTCCAGTAACCAGCTCTCACTTAGAGGAACAATAAAGCTAAAAGAGGTCAAATATTGGGAGTTGCTGATTTTTTTGGCAGGTCAACAACAGCCTACCTGGTTCCTGTCTGAGATGTGTGTCTATCTCTTCTCCCTCCTCAGGTCATGCAGGTTTTGGCTTGGGTCGGCTCCACAGTTCTGCTCAAATTCATGCTGTCCACAGTCCTCTGTGCCTCAGATGATGTAAGCTACAGCAACTTTACTTTGAGAAATTCTTGTCTCTGGGAAAACTGCTAATATTCAGTTTGAATTATGTTTATAGTAGATTACATTCCTGATATGACAATATTCAATTTTTCACTTAAGGTCAAAGTAATGACTACAAAGAGTTTCCATTAGGGCTGTCAAAGTTAACGGGATAATAACGCAAATTTGTTTTAACGCCACTAATTTGTTTAACGCATTAACACAACTTGCTATTTTTAGGTCGTAGCGGGCTCAGTTTTAAAGCTAGAGTGAAGTTACTGGCATCATATTGTCATATTACCTTGTCGCAAAAGAGGCTGAATAACGCTCCAAACTTACGCTAAATTTTGGCGAGGAAAAACTGCATGGCCATTTCAAAGGGGTCCCTTGGCCTCCCACCTCAAGATATGTGAATGAGCGATTAATTTACGATAAATCACGATCAACTATTTTAATCGATTGACAGCCATAGTTTCCATGTTCCTAGAAAGAAAAAAGGAATATGTGCATCAACATAAGACTGGACCTTATTCACAGTACTCTCCTAAAAGCAAAATGAAATTGTACCAGAACCTTTTCACCCAAAATTTAATAAGCAGAGCACTGCTTTCACTTTCACTTTGTGCTAGGTTACATCCCTGCTAATAAAAAAAAGTCTTTCATAGGCTGCTCCCTAAAAGCAAAGCCAAAACATCTGGATCGCCCCCTTGTGGCTGGCTGTTAGTTTAGGAAAAGCTTGATTTGATATGCAGCTGAGTTTTCTATGAGCGTAGCACACATTTTAAACGTCAATAGCGCAGTCGATCATATTCATTTAATTACAGGAAGCCAAATTCGTTATCACGATTTATATTATTCGATTAATTGTGCAGCCCTACTTAACAACGCTCTGGAGTCATCGGACATGTTTGGATCACGCGAGTCAGAAACAATCCTACGCAGCCACCACTGGAATCTAATTTTACAAATAGTATAGTATTAATAATATTAGTCTAGCATAATCTTTATCTGCAACTGTGCACAAAAGTAACAGGTTTAAGCAGAATGAATAGACATGCAAAAAAAATAAAAAGCTGTGCAGCATTTGATTGTTGATTTTAGAATTTGAATGTCAACGTTATGAACAAAGCTTCGAACTATTCGATACAGGCCTACAGTTGCACAAAAAAACTTAAATCATGGGAAAATGTTGTGGATCAGTTCATATAAATGTTTGAGAATACACACTATTCCACACACACTCTGCATCCGTTATTATTAAAGAATTTATATTCAAGTCATACAAGTCAGTCGACCCACAAGTCAAAACTTAGCTGCTAAGGTTTAGATTGGCTTCCTAAAGTTAACGGCCTAATTACGTGTCATATTGTTTAAAGCCACCATCAGAAAAGGTTAAACTGAACAATTGTCATTTTAAACGCATGAATTATTTCTGTGTGTGTGTGTGTGTGTGTGTGTGTGTGTGTGTGTGTGTTTTCCAGGCTCACATCAGTGGACTGATCAAGTCTAAGTTCACGAGCTACAAGGACTTCCACACTCTGATGTACACTTGTGCTGCAGAATTTGACTTCATGGAGCTGGAGGTAAAGTCTGCTTTTACCTCCATCAGAGTTGGCATTTTCCATCCTTGTGTCATTGTGTGCTGAAGCGTTCACAGATAAAATCCAAGTCTCAGGTGGTTTGGTATGAAAACCGCTTCTTTTTATCAGAGAAAAAGAAAAAAGCCTGCTGTTTCGTATCAAAGTGACGTGGTATGTCCTCAGTGCAGAGGGAGACAGATCTGGGCCTTGAATTTAACAAGAAACAGAAACCCGACAGCTCGTTTTGATTTGAGTTCTGTGCCACACAGCGGCCTGGTTTCTCCTTTGTGTTTGCATGTTGTGACTGAGATGATCAGAGTACAGTGTCATACTATTCCCTACTATCATATATTCCTTACTGTGTCTCTCTCTCCCTCAGACCCCTATACGTTACCTCAGAACGTTGCTGTGTCCCATCAACATGCTGGTGGTTGCTATCATCGCTGGGAGGGTGAGTTTTCTTGTAGCTTTTGGACCAGACCTTAGACAAACACTTTGGTTTGTTGTCAAAGAGGTGGATCAAATCTGACCACCAAAAAAAGCATCTTAACTACACAAAGTCTGTCAGCAAAGCATAGAGAGGACATTAAAGAGAGTGAAGATCTGAGTGTGGTGAAATCCCAATCAGTACATTCACTAGCTTAGATAATTTAACTCAAGGTCCTAGATTTTTCACACATCTCGCGGTGTCCCACTGCACTACACTGTACGATCATCACAAGCTGCAAAAAACAGTAATAAAAGAGGTCAAATCACAGGAACTCCTGACTCAATCTGCATGCATACATACATAAATACACAAAAAAAGGAAAAACAACACATCTTGTAAAATGCAGCCCAAAATAACAATAATATACAACGTAAACCTTCAATCAAAAGCCGAGCCCCACTTAGACGTCCAGTCTCTTTTACTTGCCGGGTGTAGCTACACGTTTTGACAAATAAACACAGGTCTCAATTACATTTCTCAATTTAACTTTTGTCAATATGGACATGCTACACATCGTTAGATCGGTTAGATTTTCCACAACTCAATCGTTCGGTTCATTTTAGGAGCACCAAATATAATTCATTCAGATTTACCGACATATTAAACAAGAGAGACAAAAAAGAGTGGTGACTCCCTACCTACCTTTGAATCGGTCTTAAAGTCTGAATATGTGTCCATTCCTCGATTATTTACATTCCTTTAGTCCGTAAGGGTCCACCGATCAAAAGAATCAAACCGTTTTTTGGTTGGACCGCAGAGGGCCAGCCCTCCAAATGCAAAAGTCTGTCACTGAGTGACTGACTGAGTGATTCATTTACATGATTGGTCGACCGAGTGTTGGAGTTTCCTCATTGGCCGTGTTCTTTCAAAATGAAAAGGCGGGAACAGTTCTCGTCTAGTGCCCTCCGGCTGGTGGGCAGTTCTTGGCAGTTCTTCACCCTAAAAAAAAGGGAAAATAGATTTTTTTGTTATTGTGGTTCTATAAATTTAGTTTATGGTGCTGTCAGATTTCTGCTAGACTGCCCTGTTAATACGTGGCTCCCTTTGTGTGCAGAAATCTGGAGAGTAAATCGTTTTTGGGGGGTTTTTTTGCAGTGAAAATGTTTTTTAAAAGGCTAAACGCCAACAAATATGGATTGAAGCAGAATATTTCGTTAGATACAAAGGTGTAGTGAATTTTGGAAATGATTACATCTTTTTTCAATAAACGTTGACTTTTGGACTTTACAATGCTCTGGAGCTATTGGAAATGTTGGAAACAATCCTACGCAGGCACTACTGGAGTCTAATTCTACAAATAGTATAACGCTAATAATATTAGTGCAGCCTGATCTTTATCTGCAACTATCCGCTGGACAGTGCTTTGTTTTTGGCTCGACTATTTCAAACGTGGCGGCGGGTGACAAACTTTCTCAGTTTACAGCTAAACAGTACTCTAAAATATGTTTCTTAAAACATTTTGATCATCATATTTGATCAACGCTGCCTACTTTGACTGTTTGATCAGAGTTTCGCGTGTCTGCTGCCTTGCGATGGACGGACCTCATTTGCATAACGTTGAGGTTTAGTCGTGATTATGCAAATTCAGATATGGCGACTGGTCAGTCAACTCGCCGTGCCTGATCCATCATGCAACGCGTGGCTGGATCTCCTGATCTCCATAGAAAATGAATAGGATCCGTCGACTTCCCGTACATCAACAGACTTGGTGTATCCCCACCATAACGCCCGTCCTTTTACACTGTCTTGTTACACTCTGTGTGAAATAAGGAGTCTTCTGTCTAGTCTGTAGTAAGAGAAACTGTACAGATGTGAGTTTGAAGCCTCCCATCTCACCTTTCAGAACAATACAGCAGGCAGTTAAACATGAAGTGAGACGCTGGCTCACGGCCACAGGAAGACAAAGCTGGGAGTTGATCTGCTCTGATTACTACGCATACATTTATTCTACCCCTGAGAAGAATTGCTTGAATATGGGAGGAGGGTTTTTTAAATTCAGGTTATACTCTTTCAGTGTCAGAAAACTGCAGTGGTCTTGTTTGCTCTGCATGAGATGCGTATTTGACATTTACATGTGTATATTTAAGCTTTGAGAAAGGAAGAACAGCAAGATTTATTCCTGAAACATGATTTATTTTTTTGGGAGGGGGAGAGGCGAGCATCAGAGAAAAAGATATTTAAGGAACTGCTCTTTATGTAGTCTAATCTCATTACGCCTTGCCCACGCTAAGCTAAGAATACATAAGTCGATTTGACAAAGCATGGTATGCAGTACACGAGCAAGCTGTTAGGAAGATCTTCTCCTACAGTTGTTGGAAACATGACATTTAAAGGAATCTCCTTTGCATTTTATTCTAACTAGACTGTCCAGGATATAGTCCGGTTCCTGAGGGACGGAGGGAAGACGTCTGTCAAGCCTGAGGATGTGGATGAAGCTGCAGGGTGAGCGTCCTGAGGCCTCCTCGCTGGCCTTGTTGCAGATTTCACCATATTTACTTCTTCACTCTATCAATTACTAAAAGTTTTAAATAGGAAAATATGAATTATTTTGTAATAATTAGGGCTGTCAATCGATTCGAATATTTCATCGCTAATAATCGCATGATTGCCCATAGTTAATCGCGATTAATTGCACATTTTCTTATCTGTTCAAAATGTACCTTAAAGCTTTGTCAAGTATTTAATACTCTTATCAACATGGGAGTGGACAAATATGCTTGCTTTATGCAAATGTATGTATATATTTATTATTGGAAATCAATTAACCACACAAAACAGTGACAAATATTGTCCAGAAACCCATTAGAACCCATTTACATTCACATATATTGAGGTCAGAGGTCAAGGGACCCCTTTGAATATGGCCATGCCAGTTTTTCCACGCCAAAATTTAGTGTAAGTTTGGAGCGTTATTTAGCCTCCTTCCCGACAAGCTAGTATGACATGGTTGGTACCAATGGATTCCTAGTTTCATATGATCCCAGTATCTTCCGGCTTGCTTTAAAACTGAGCCTAACCTAAAAATAGCAAGTTGTGTTAATGCGTTAAAGAAATTAGTGGCGTTAACGGATTATTATCGCGTTAACTTTGACAGCCCGAGCAATAATGTTACATGTGTTAATGAGTTATATCTTGATGAATAGTAAATATGTTTACATATTATTTGGACAGTGGACAGCTGAGTTTATTCTGTGTTGCAGGTCTGAAATAGCAGCAAAAGGAGAGGTGAGAAAAAATACTTTTTACATCCTTTATGTTATTGTTAAGTATATGTATAGGCGTCGTGATGATAACACCTCAGTGTGAACTCGTAGGCTTTCTTTGCAGCGTTATTCCATTTTTCTAAATCTGTTTTATTTGATTAGATTCCTCCAGTGCGGTAACGTCTGCTCAGTTACTATGTCCCTAAGTGGTTTTCATCCCTTTTCTCATTACAAAGAAATGAAAGGCAGCTTCCCCTTCTGTTATGAAATCTCCTTGCGCTGCCTTTTGTCAGCTCTCTCTCTCTCAGCTGCTTCATGTCATTTTCTGTAATATCCCTCCCAGGGCAAGAAAGCGTTCAGATGTTCATCCACCCGCCAACGTGTATGGAAGTTTCCAGAGTTTCCCAGATAATTGCTTTAATGTTTCTGTACGGCTCAGTGAGTAACGCTGCAGAGCCCCGAGGGTGTTCTCACTCCTCACGGGGAGAGCCGTGTTCAAAAAGATGAAAGCGTCATGCAGATGTCATTATACAGTCCGTCCAGCAAATGAAGCTTTTCTTCAGAGTTCAGGTTTGAATTGGAGGGGAGCTGCCTCTAAAAGAGATCATAGCTTCACTAACAGCAGGGCTGCAACTTACGGACAGAATGTTTGTTTTCTTTTTTATACCCAAATTAGCTTTATTCTATTGAAGTGTTGTCAGCTGTGAAACAGAAAATGTTCCCATATACTCAGAACATTCCCCTGGGTGCTCTCAGGGTCATCTAGAACATCTCTGCCAATTCATTGTCTATGGAGCAGCTCCACACTTTATACCCTATGACATCACAAATTCAAGTTTTAGCACTCTATTTTTTTCGATTTGGGAAAGAGTACTATGCTATACTAAAATACTATGCAATATGAATCCAGATAAAGCTGTTTGTTTACTTCAACGTTGTGGATCAAACAGCCTGTTCTGAGTTCTGTGTTTATCTTGTGTTTAACTGCCTCAAGAGAGTGGTCACAGTTCCTGGTAGATTATCGTCCTCTGCACCTTCTTGTCAGTTGTGATCAGACTGTGTGTTAACTTGTCTCTCTGCAGCTGGTGTACCACAGCCTGCAGCTGGTGGCGTTTGCTGTCCTGGCTGTCCTCATCATGCGTCTGAAGCTCTTCCTGACGCCCCACATGTGCATCATGGCCTCGCTCATCTGCTCCAAACAGGTCTGTCTGCGATTCAAAATAACAATATACTCTTCATAGAAAAACAGGTTTTTGTTTTTTCTAATGTCATAGCGTTACGTTTCTCCTCTCTCTCTCTCTCTCTCTCTCGCTCTCTCTCTCGCCGCTCTCGCTCTCGCTCTCGCTCTCTCTCTCTCTCTCCCCCTGGTGGTTCTGTCAGTTGTTCGGCTGGGTCGGAGAGAGGTTTAAACACCAGGTTGCCGTGTTTGCAGTCATGGCCATCATGGCCATACAGGGAGTGGCCAACCTGCAGGCCCAGTGGGGGATCATCGGAGAGTTCAGCAACCTGCCTCAGGAGGAGCTTCTGGACTGGATCCAGGACAACACCCGTCCTGGTGAGTGAAGTTAAGTCACCCACTTCCATGGCTACAGTGAAAATGATAATCCTCATTATTGAGTTGGATAATCACAAAGTTATTCAGGATTACATTACAAGTTCATCATAAACTGTGACAAAATGCAGCACCGAGAGAGCTTCTTGTTCCACTTTCTATGCCATAATAGGTCTACCAGGCGTGTGCGAGGTGCACTCAATATCTGAAATACTGTCACAGTCACAACAGGCTGAATGAAAGTATTATTTCCTTCCAAAGGTCAGCGAGGTAAAGAGGCTGACATTTTTGTTGTTTCTCTACCCAGTGAGCATTGTTTTAGTGAATTGGAAGGTCAAAAGAGGTCTAGACATCTAAGGGCGTTTTCATATTAGCTGCGATTGATTCGTACCGTGCTGGCACAGTTGCGTCATCATCCACGTGTATTTGTTTATGTTGAGATCAGCTGTTCCAATGGCGGAGCATCGTAAAACACTTCATTCAAACAAGATAAAACTCACCAAAATCGTCGCCATTAGTCTTTCCAACAATGACCAACCCAGGTTTGGACGAAATAAACTCTAGCAATTGCCACCTGCCAAATACAGAGTAAATTTTAGCTGTGGCAGGTAAAATCTTAAGATCACCTGCCACCATGGCAGATAGGTTTTCCTTATATTAAGAAATATTATTTTTAAAAGCAATTCCAAAATTCCAAAAATATTCTGGGATTAAGGTTACATGATATATTCCAGATTTCTACAGTCTGGTAGAGCTGACTCAATGTTTACAATTCTGAAAAGTTCCAGATAGATTTTCAGAAGTGGCAGACAAAAACATGGAGTGGCCAGTAGAAATGTTCAGTGACCTGCCACAGTGGCAGATGAGGAAAAAACATATTTTCAGACCCTGCTTTGGGGTCAAGTTTACTCGGATCCGGGCAAGCACCCTAAGATTAAACCAGCTAAATTTGTTTGAAATGCTAACTGTTGTTTTGTTGTCAATATTGTTGAATATAGGTGGGCAATATGACCAAAATCTTCTACCACGCTATATGTCATTTTATATCGTGGTAACAGTATATATAAGGATACAGTAATTGTTCTGTAAATTCAAATTGTATAATTATGAATTTTCATACAAACAAAAACAGCTGCCTCACATGAGACAACGCTTGAGTTAAAAACAAAAGACTCAAAACAGTAAAACTAAAATTCTTTCAAAATGGAAGCTTTAAGGTTCCTGAGAATAATAATTTCAGTGTTTTTTAGGTAAACGGGTACAAATAAATACCAGCCTGACTTCAGTCAATGCAATATAAAAATGTATATATAAAAGTGAATCAACAAGGGTAGGCTAAATAATAGAAACACCTGTCAGTATAAAACAATACAGTTCAACACAAACTAAATCCTCCAAAATGATCATAAAGTTGACTGTTAATTTTTACAGAGTCTTGCCTCAAAATTACAAAACTAACTGTGATGCAAATAGATACTCTGTTGTTGTATGTTGACTGAATAAATCATTTGAATGGACATCTGCGAGCCAATCAGACCAGTATTTTTCATGGCCGCAGTATACATTTTTAATATATGAAGAATAAAGAACTGGTAGTGTAGATACTCAACAGCATTCCTGTTCCCTCCTGTCTTTTTTTGTCTTATTTGTTTGTGGTTTTGTGTGTGATTGATACAGATTCCGTGTTCGCTGGAGCCATGCCCACCATGGCCAGCGTGAAGCTTTCCACAGGTCGACCCATCGTCAACCATCCCCACTATGAAGACGCTGGTCTGAGGTCAGAGGAACTCACAGCAGCACAACTGCTCTCATGCTCGGATCAGAGACACAAAGAGAAAGCATTTGTTTGGACAAAACATTCATGTTTAGCCAGAATTTCATGTAGAATTTGTGTAAAATCAACATCTCTCTCTCTTTGTCAATCTTTTCCGAAATGCATTGTTTACAGTACACAGAAGGATATGTAAGGAATGATGTACAGCGAGCCGGTCATTGTTGTGCCCTGAAGGGGTTTATTTCACAACAATGACCTGTTAGCTGTACATTATCCCGCTTATTACACGGCTACTTAAGACATCAATTATTTGACACAAAAACGGTCCGCCAGAGGTCGACATCAGAACTGGGCTCATAGCAACTGTCTGTTATACATGGCAACGGTCTGCTATAAAGAAATAACAGACCCTAGAACGCCGTGATTGACCAATCAGAATCGAGTATTCAACAAAGCCGTGTAGGAAGTCACATTAAACACTATCTCCAAACTTTAATTTTTTTTATACAACTTTATTTTATAAACTATGTTTTGTACAACTAAATTTGAGTTTAAAATCTGGGGATTGATATTCAGTGGAAGCTGGGTGGTCAGAAAATGAAATTGTAGAAATGTGGAGAGTGGACTTTAACTCCGTATTTGCCCAGAGAGGGCCTTCCTTATCTGCAAATGTAGTAATCCAATAGGTACATTTGGCAATGTTAGCTGCCCAATAATAAAATAAAGAAGACATTATTTGAACAATAACTTTATCACAAGCTTGTTCTAATAAGATAGTAAGATTAAAATTCAAAACAAATAAATTCACCCTGAAATGAAATCTGCATTTAAAATAAAGTCTGAACGAAGGGAACATGAAACAAACTCCTGAGATGACTAATTTTCAGGACCGGCAAGAGTGGGTGTTGTCCAAATATTTGCAGGTTAAAGTTCTAAATTTAGAAACGGAGAGCTGTGTGGTTGATTCAGTCCTCATTCACATAACTTTGTGGCCAGTTTATGACCTCTGTAATATTGGTGATCTGCATGTCATCATTATTTAGTATTATTTTATGATTTGACTGATGTACTACTGCATACAAGGTGAAGTTGTTCACCACCTTATGCATTGTAACGGTGGTGTGATGCGTTCCTCGCAGGGAGAGAACCAAGCTGGTGTACTCCATGTACAGCCGCATGTCTGGAGAAACAGTGAAGGGGAACCTGATGACGCTGGGAGTGGATTTCTTTGTCTTGGAGGATTCCTGGTGCACCAGGCGAACCAGGTACCTCAACACCATCTCACCGAATGGGTAACATTTTTACCCAGGGCCACATTTAGATTTTGGGCATTTGCTTTTATCCAGAGAGAATTACAAAGAGAAAATTTGCCGATTTTAATTTAGTCAAAATGCTGGACGGATAGTTTAATGTTGTTTTTCTTTCTCTATCTTCTCCTCTTTTTCCTTCCCTCTCTCTTTGTCCAGGCCCGGGTGCAGCATGCCAGAGATCTGGGACATTGAGGATCCCGAAAACGTTGGTAAAATTCCCCTGTGCACCCACATGTCCAGGAGCTCACGACCCTACTTCACCACAGTCTTTTCCAATGACATTTACAAGGTTCTCAAAGTCCCCAAAGCTACCAAAGATCTCAGATAACACCGTGAGATGGACTGGTTCCGCACTAGTTGTGCTTTCCACCACTTCTTTTTTTTTTTTTTTTTTTAACATTTTTACAGGTTTTGATCAGTCACTGCCATTGCTGCTTTTTACTGAAACCCCCACAGTTCCCCTTTTTTGCGGTGCTCTGATTCACTTGAGCGGTTGGACAGGCCAAAATAACTTGCCATGAGTCTCTTCACTCTTGGTGCGCTCATAGTTCTCAGTATTTGTGACTTAAAGGAACTCCCTGTTCCCCACATTTTGCCAATCATTCTTATTGCTGCATCTTTGTCATCCAGCGACGTTCCCATTACGTCCATTGGTGCCCAAGTGAAAGCCGAAAGTTGCCCTAGCGCTTCATTTAGTTTGATGCTTTGGTTCTGTTATATAGAATCCTTAGTTTAAGGAACATTGTCCTAAAAGAGATGCTGTTCATACATCAGTATTGTTTCTTACTGTATAGAATTCATTTTCTTTCACTTTCACACAAGTAGTACATTTTGTCTGGCCGGACCAATCAATGATGTCCACATACTGTGAAGCAATACCTTGACAAAAGCTAACTTTTTCTGTTGTTATGCACAGTGTTAATCTCTGAAAAGATTTTTCAGTAGTACACAATTTTTTTTAATTTATTTGTGTGAGTATTTTTAATGCAAATTTCAAGGTGTTAAAGGAATAGTTCACCCAAATACAATACAAATCGTATATAGTACTCACTCACTCCTAGGCTCTCTATGGTCCCAGAAAAAAATAGTCTTATCGACTGGCGTTAAGGAGAGCTGAGTGCCCGAAAAATGAAAGCATATCAGTGCAAACAGAATTTGACTGAGGGCGAACAAAAGACAGAAAAAAAGGTTATAAAACGTCTGAAAAATGTTGTAAAAATCCCTGTACAGCATTATCCAATTGTCTTGTATCCATTCATGGGCTCATGGAAATCCAAACACAACTATTTTTACGAAACTATTGCTAGACAAAGCATTTCCGGATTATCCTCCCGTGAAGGAATTTATTGTGCACTTGTGTGCGTTTACTCACTCGTGCTTTGAATTGATGACCCGCCTACGAGTAAATGCGCACACGCCGATGTTATAACCTCTTTTGCTGTCTTTCGTTCGGCCTCCAATGTTCTTTCATTTTTTGG
Source organism: Sebastes umbrosus (assembly GCF_015220745.1). Taxonomy (NCBI): domain Eukaryota; kingdom Metazoa; phylum Chordata; class Actinopteri; order Perciformes; family Sebastidae; genus Sebastes; species Sebastes umbrosus. The sequence goes on from NC_051279.1 coordinate 8,015,868, forward strand.
GGCGTTTCACTCTTTTTCTGGGACCATAGAGAGCCTAGGGAGGTGAGTACTATATACAATTTATAATGTTTTTGGGTGAACAATTCCTTTAAGACATTTTTTTTAGAAGCCAACAGTGTTTTAAGAGTCTTGGAACCACAGGGGGAAATTCTGTTCTTGTGATTTGAAGCTTTTACAAATATTTTTACTACATATCATTCAGCCTTAGCGTCCAGATGGAATTGGTGCCATGCCATTGTTCCGATGGCCCATTATTCCAAAAACCCCAATAGTCAAAAAAATTTCCCATTCGACCAAAGCCTATTTGTCTGAAAGCCTGTTACCCCAATAAAAAAAACGCCCATTGTTCCGAAGGCCCATCGCTCCGAAAATACAAACTCTCCGTGCAATGAACAGAAGCACATGGCTAATTATTATACAAAATGATGTCATTGGACCTTTTCGGTCCCGTTTTTTTTTTTTTTTTTTTTCGACCAAGGCTAAACCTAACTAATCTCACTCCCCATGCCAAAAGGTAACCAATCCAACCAGCGAAGGCAATGAGTAATAAGAAGGCGGAGTGGTGGGTCATGCCTTCGTCAGTAGGAAAAAAAATCGGGACGGTCCGACAACGTCATTCTGCATAAGTGAGTGTGTATTTTCAGAGTAATGGCCGTTTGTTTCTGGAATAACAGCCTGTCAGACAAATGGGCTTTCGGTCCAATAGGACATTTTTCAGACTATTGGGGTTTCGGAATAATGAGCCGTCGGAACAATGGTCATTCTCCATTAGGGATGGAACGGTTCAGGTAAAAAATCCGAACCATTCGGTTCACTAGTCACGGTTCAGGACGTGTATGAATTGTTCGGTTCATTTGAAATAAGTTATGAGGCCGATTGTGTATTTTTTTCATGTAGAGTTAGGCTTCCGTTTATTGTCATACGAGAAATCAAGGCCTATTGAAAGAGGCTGCGACACGGGTGGACATGGGTCTCTAGGTATGGGGTTTAACACATGCGCAGTGTAACTGAATCTGCGGTCGTGCGTTGCTATTGGCTCGATTTCGGCGAGACTAGATTTTACTGCGTATGTGTTTATGAAACGTGACCCAGCACCCTTCACGGATGAAGTGGTGAAGTGCGGAAGTGCGGCTGTCACTCAGATTAGGAAATGGCAAGTAGACACGATAAAGTACAGTTAGAGGATCCACCAGCATCGTTTCACTCTGCTGTATGGGAGCATTACGGATTTAATGTTACTTATGAAAATGACGGAAAAAAGTGGTGTATAAAACGGCGACTGTGTAAGCACTGTGCAACGTGTGGTTTATGCTAGCGGCAACACTTCCAATATGATGAACAATTTATGAAGACATCACCTCGGTGTGTCCGTCAATAGAGCAAGGAGGAGAAAGTCGGGTAGGAAAGAGCAACTCCTCCCCGCAGCATTTAAACAGCCTCTCAATCAGGGAATTGAGACATATTAAACTGTTCTTTTTTTTTTAGTATAGTTCTGGTTGAGCTTATGCTTCAATTTATGTTGATGGCCTTAGTCTATAATTACATCATATTTATATGAAAATAACAAAGCAGCATTTTTTGTTTACACTAATTACTGTAGAAGACTTATTCTTTCAATTAAGATTTGACAATGAAGAAGTGTTTATGTTCCTTATGTAAGTCATACTTTTGTTAAGGCAAACATTTGTTAACTTACTTTGCCAAATAAATGAAAAGCATGTTGACATCAGAACATGACCTCCTCGCTGTAACATAAATGAACCGAACCGAACCCAAAACCGCGACCCCAAAACCGTGATATGAATCGAACCGGTCCCAGAAAAAGAGTGAACCATTCCACCCCTAGTCCCCATGGAATTAACTCAAGAAGATTTTTAACAAAAGTTCACATGGTAGAAGAGCTTTCATTCTTAATTCAGTTTTAAACTGGTGGAAAGAGTTTTTTTATGGCAAAACAAGAAGACTTCCTCTAATTGTGCCCTGTAACAGCTTTTTTGTAAATACCCAAAGTCTGTAAAATACCAACGTACGACCTTCAAAAGGTTCTTTTTGTTTCTTGAATTACTGTTTATTGCCAAAGGAAGTCTTATTATTAAAGCTGCGTATTCGGGGTACTGTAGCACATAAAAGATGTGTTTTAGTGATTGAGAAGCATCAGTTTGTGAGTTCTGTAACAGCCAATCAAAACTATTTGTAGCAGTGGATTTTAGGTCAATGGTAGCAGTCGTTGGTTCTTTCTTCAGGGCGCATTAATTCAATATTTCATAAATATGCTTATTTGTTTTCTTGCAGAGAGTTAGGTGAGAAGATTCATATCAGGTCTAGATATGAGAGTGGTATCGATCTTCTCATCTAACTTTTGGCAAGAAACCAATTAAGTGTCTTTCCCAAAATGTTGAATATTCCTATAAGAGGGAGGAGTTATCATGTTGAAGGAGGGGCAACAGGAGAAACTAACATTATTACTTCCTGATCCCTCTTCCTGCTGCAAGAGTGTAAATTTAAGCCACTGCCACGCAGACATTTGGCAGTTTCTGTTTCATGTCTACTCCTCCAGCATGGTGGCAAATCCTTCACAATTATGGGTAACTACTTATCAAATATTATGTGATGGGTTTTTTGTTTGTTTTCTTGAAAGGCTCTCTCAGCTTTAATGTATTTTTTGTATATGAACTTGTAACAGGTTGAAATCATTTGGGTACAACACACCTTGTTGCAGGTGATTTCATTGATTGGGCAACCGAATGAGATGAAAGAACAAATTAAATTAGTGAGATGACACCAAACGATCATACATTTACAATTCAGAAAGTCCTGGTGAGATTAAATGTGCCAGAGCGAGCGGTTGAACAAATCATACAGTACACATTTAATCTGTGACATTTTGTCCATCTGATATCAGAGCAGTTTGTTTATGTACTACTCGTCCGAAGACTGAGGTTTCACGGTGTAGAAGTGATCTTGTAAGTCAAGTGCCCGTTTTTAAGGAGTGGGGCCGTCGTCACACTTCCCGAAATACTTTGACATAAATAGTTTATTCCTGTCGCAGGCGTAAGTGTGTTTCAGATGTCTTTTATAATATTTGTCTATTTTGTCTGTATTTTCCAAAATAAAATATTTGCCATGATCACCATTGCTTTTTTGCCTTAAATATGTTTAAAAAAATATAAATCAGACTATTTTAGTCTGAGTTATTTTCCTTCTTAACTTTAGTCTATTCAGGATCTGCCTTTTTCACAGCAGACATGTCGACATGTTATTGTAGGAAATGCACAGTTGTTTCTAATAACACCAACGATGGCTTTGTTCTATTAAAGTGAGAGTGACAGTAGCTGTTTTTCCATAAATGTATTTTCATGCGCATTTTGCAGTATCGCATTAGAAAAGCTGTATGGAAGGCACCCTGGCGGCTCACCTGGTGAAGTGTGCTCACCATTTATCAAGGCTGAGTCCTTACCGCAGCGCCCCGGTTTTGATTCCAGCCCGGGTCCTTTGTTGCATGTTATCCCCTCTCTCTCTCCCCTGCCTTCCCTGTCTCTCTCCAAGCTATCACTATCCAATAAAGCAGAAATGCCGAAAACAAAATCGTCAAAACTTCCCCACTTGCGCAAAAGAGTTTGCACTCGCTTTAGGTAGCTAAAGCGAGGTGGTTTTTGCCTTTGTCGAAAAATAGTTGATGAGCTAAATGGGCAACTCGGTCTCACAGGAAGGCGTGTACATATTTTATATAGAGCCATTTTTATGTTATCAGAACACATTTTAGCCTTTTCACGTCATTTGTACGCAATTTTTTTCGTGTCATTTGTACGCCACACAAACGTCGGCAGTCAGGTTCAGGCAAGGCTGAAGGCTGATAATAACACAGACATAATCAAGGACCCAGTTTATCTGACTAAGCTCCATGTTGCACATTTATTGGTTCTTTGTCATGTGAACAGTCAAACTTAAGATGAGTACATAATGCAGCATTAGTTAAATTCTTGCAAATGAAGATAACTTTATAGCTAATCCAGGGTAGAGCCATACACCTCCACCTCGCACAGGGTCAGGAACTCCGCTCTTCCAGGGATAACTATGGTAACATATCGGCCATCCATCCCGCCGGAACACTGGAATTCAACAGTAGCACCTGCCGGGATGCTTGTGATCAAAGCGCACCTGGTAGAAGAAGAAGCAGAAATCACCAAATTAACTACGCAAAGGTTGGCTGAGGAAATAGACAATTAATTTTCACCGCAACCATGTGTTTAACTTGACATACAACATACACAGAGAGCTTACTTATTAGGGCTTGTTACTGTTACCACATTTACTTTCAATTCCATACAAAAGAGCTAGACTGATACATCAGCCAGGCTGATATATTGGCCGATATCAGCTTATTCAAATACATCTTTATCAGTGTATATGTCGGCCAATAAGTGACAAGTGTCATGTCCCGCCCTCCTCTAAGGTTATGTTTGTTATGTTTATGTTATTATTTCCTCTTTTATTTTGGTATACTCGCCTTTGGTTACAGATAATTCACTTCCTGTGTGTTTCCCGCCTGGGTGATTGTTTTCACCTGTCCCTCATTAGCCCTGCTGTCACCTGTCCCTCGTTATCACCTTCCTCTCATTGTGTATTTAGTCTGCGTGCTCCCTTTGTCTGTGCCAGTTTGTCTTATCGGTTTCAGTGAGCGTTGCAGCTTTCCTGGTGTTTTTTTGGACATATCTTCAGTGACCTTGACTCTGATCTACTCAGTGTGTTTGAGTCTTGCTATTGAGACCTTTTTCTGTAACACTGTGATAACAAGAAATTACAGTATGGAAATGTCAAACATAAACTGTAAAAAAAACTCCCAAATATTAATTTGGTAACACTTAAAAATAACCATAATTTATAAATGGTAAATTGATAGTTAATTAAACTGTAGTTAACAGATATTTTACTGTTGAATGATAATTAATGTTTGATAATTATTAGTAATGCTATAATTTCTGTTATTTTATCAGTAATTTGTATAATGTGCAATAATTAGTTTATAAATGATATATTGTATCATAGCTGATAGGAGACGATAGCAATTACATTCTGATTAGTAAACTATTAGTTTATTGCTGTGCACATTATAACATCTTATTTACTATATTAAGTATTCGTTAATGGTTACCAAATGATTTGTAAACCTTTAACAAATCATTTGTAAAACATCTAAAACATTAGGTAGATAGATGGACCAGAAATCAACTATTAACCATTAAAACCATAGCATACTATCTAAATAATGTTTATAGATGTTTTACAAAGTAATCATTTAACAAGGTATAATAATCACCAGTTGCAACTTTATAATAGCCATCCAAATAATGTTTATAGACAGTTTACAAACCAATTATTAACCATTAACAAAGTGTAACAATTATCTAGCTATGTAAAGTTTATAGATGTTTTACAAATAATTTCTAAAAGGTTTACAAATATTTTTTCGTAATCAATAACAAATACTTACATAGTATTTAAAATGTTGTACAATAATAAACTGCTAAAATAACCAAGTTAGTATTTTAATTATATATAAATTATAGCATTACTAATAATTGGTAAACTTTATTAATTATAATTTAATGGTTTGTCAACAGTAAAATAACTTTTAACAACATTTTATTCAACTATCAATTTACCATTTACGTTTATTATATTATTTTTTATAATATATTATTATTATTATTATTATTATTATTATAAGTGTCACCATTCATTTCTGTATGGGTCGGGCTGTAACATACGATCTGCTGTTACGTAAAGATTGGAGGTGCAGTGTTATGACCAGGACGTCAATTTTTGATGCAAAAATGACTGAGATTTTACACACCAGAGAGAGAAACTGAAATGTTCTTCCTCCTGTAGCATAAATGTATTCCATCTAAATAACAATTTATTGACTTTTTAATATTAGTATTGTAATTAACAGGCGGTAAACTACCTGGGATTGCTGACATGGTTTACCAGATCATCTCCAATGCGGATCTCAGCTCCATTGATTCGTTCTGGGACATCCTCAGCTCGGTTGGTTATGTTTACAGAAAACACTTTGTGGGTTTTGCGCAGATCCAGTCGCCACCAGGGGTTGAGCTCTTGGTTTGTGACACTGAGGGACCCATCACCCCAGATGCAGGTGTTTTTTTTCCCATTAATGGCATTAGATGCAACGGCACCCTGATACACTGATGACTGTGAGGCTTCTCCTTGGAGTGCCAGGTTCACTCCTGTAAAAACAATGTAGTATCAACACCGATAGGTGATTTATTTAAATGTAAATCAGCTTTTATTGACACACACAGGAAATTTACTCTCTGCATTAAACCCATCCTATTAGGATGCCCTCGCAGTATGCACGTACATTAGCAAGTTGGCAGTATTTTTTCCATCGTATTATATAGCCTCCAGAATAATATCAATGTTTTAAAAATGGCCGTTGTTCCCCTTTAAGGAGAAATTGATACTGTGTTCAAAGATGGCGTCCCATTCATTCCTATGAAAGTTGCTCAGTGCCTGCATAAGCCGAAAAAGCCTCTGTGGCCCATCGTCAGTACTATCGGTAAGGAGCTAAGCGCCAGAGACTTATATTTCTTCTATATGTTTTTGATCTATATCTTCTAGACTTTTTATATGTTAGTGGACTGGATGGATCAAATTCTGATAATAATAAGAGTTATTTTGGGGGTTTTGTGCAAACTTGCATCACTAAAATCTGCTGCAGGTTTTGTGGGACCTGCAGGCTGGACACCCTCTGCTCTGTTATACTCTATCTACTGATAAGAAGCTGTAGAACACTGAGATACAACATGGTACGGCTCAAATTCTCACCAGTTGGTAGTCGGTACCCATACACCTCCACCTCGCACAGGGTCAGTAACTCCGCTCTTCCAGGGATAACTATGGTAACATATCGGCCATCCATCCCGCCGGAACACTGGAATTCAAAAGTAGCACCTGCCGGGATGCTTGTGATCAAAGCACACCTGGTAGAAGAAGAAGAAGAAATCACCAAATTAACTACGCAAAGGCTGGCTGAGGAAATAGACAATTCATTTTCACCGCAACCATGTGTTTAACTTGACAAACAACATACACAGAGAGCTTACTTATTAGGGCTTGTTACTGTTACCACATTTACTTTCAATTCCATACAAAAGAGCTAGACTGATAAATCAGCCAGGCTGATGTATTGGCCGATATCAGCTTATTCAAATACATCTTTATCAGTGTATATGTCGTCCAATAAGTGACAAGTGTCATGTCCCGCCCTCCTCTAAGGTTATGTTTGTTATGTTTATGTTATTATTTCCTCTTTTATTTTGGTATACTCACCTTTGGTTACAGATAATTCACTTCCTGTGTGTTTCCCGCCTAGGTGATTGTCTACCCTGCCCTGATTGCTTTCACCTGTCCCTCATTAGCCCTGCTGTCACCTGTCCCTCGTTATCACCCTCCTCTCATTGTGTATTTAGTCTGCGTGCTCCCTTTGTCTGTGCCAGTTTGTCTTATCGGTTTCAGTGAGCGTTGCAGCTTTCCTGGTGTTTTTTTGGACATATCTTCAGTGACCTTGACTCTGATCTACTCAGTGTGTTTGAGTCTTGCTATTGAGACCTTTTTCTGTAACACTGTGATAACAAGAAATTACAGTATGGAAATGTCAAACATAAACTGTAAAAAAAACTCCCAAATATTAATTTGGTAACACTTAAAAATAACCATAATTTATAAATGGTAAATTGATAGTTAATTAAACTGTAGTTAACAGATATTTTACTGTTGAATGATAATTAATGTTTGGTAATTATTAGTAATGCTATAATTTCTGTTATTTTATCAGTAGTTTGTATAATGTGCAATAATTAGTTTATAAATGATATATTGTATCATAGCTGATAGGAGACGATAGCAATTACATTCTGATTATTAAACTATTAGTTTATTGCTGTGCACATTATAACATCTTATTTACTATATTAAGTATTCGTTAATGGTTACCAAATGATTTGTAAACCTTTAAGAAATCATTTGTAAAACATCTAAAACATTAGGTAGATAGATGGACCAGAAACCAACTATTAACCATTAAAACCATAGTATACTATCTAAATAATGTTTATAGATGTTTTACAAAGTAATCATTTAACAAGGTATTATAATCACCAGTTGCAACTTTATAATAGCCATCCAAATAATGTTTATAGACGGTTTACAAAGCAATTATTAACCATTAACAAAGTGTAACAATTATCTAGCTATGTTAAGTTTATAGATCTTTTACAAATAATTTTTAAAAGGTTTACAAATATTTTTTCGTAATCAATAACAAATACTTACATAGTATATAAAATGTTGTACAACAATAAACTGCTAAAATAACCAAATTAGTATTTTAATTATATATAAATTATAGCATTACTAATAATTGGTAAACTTTATTAATTATAATTTAATGGTTTGTCAACAGTAAAATAACTTTTAACAAAATTTTATTCAACTATCAATTTACCATTTACGTTTATTATATTATTTTTTTATAATATATTATTATTATTATTATTATTTTAAGTGTCACCATTCATTTCTGTATGGGTCGGGCTGTAACATACGATCTGCTGTTACGTAAAGATTGGAGGTGCAGTGTTATGACCAGGACGTCAATTTTGAATGCAAAAATGACTGAGATTTTACACACCAGAGAGAGAAACTGAAATGTTCTTCCTCCTGTAGCATAAATGTATTCCATCTAAATAACAATTTATTGACTTTTTAATATTAGTATTGTAATTAACAGGCGGTAAACTACCTGGGATTGCTGACATGGTTTACCAGATCATCTCCAATGCGGATCTCAGCTCCATTGATTCGTTCTGGGACATCATCAAATCGGTTGGTTATTTTAACAGAAAACACTTTGTGGGTTTTGCGCAGATCCAGTCGCCACCAGGGGTTGAGCTCTTGGTTTGTGACACTGAGGGACCCATCACCCCAGATGCAGGTGTTTTTTTTCCCATTAATGGCATTAGATGCAACGGCACCAAAATACACTGATGACTGTGAGGCTTCTCCGTGGAGTGCCAGGTTCACTCCTGTAAAAACAATGTAGTATCAACACCGATAGGTGATTTATTTAAATGTAAATCAGCTTTTATTGACACACACAGGAAATTTACTCTCTGCATCAAACCTATGCTATTAGGATGCCCTCGCAGTATGCACGTACATTAACAAGTTGGCAGTATTTTTTCCATCGTATTATATAGCCCCCAGAATAATATCAATGTTTTAAAAATGGCCGTTGTTCCCCTTTAAGGAGAAATTGATACTGTGTTCAAAGATGGCGTCCCATTCATTCCTATGAAAGTTGCTCAGTGCCTGCATAAGCCGAAAAAGCCTCTGTGGCCCATCGTCAGTACTATCGGTAAGGAGCTAAGCGCCAGAGACTTATATTTCTTCTATATGTTTTTGATCTATATCTTCTAGACTTTTTATATGTTAGTGGACTGGATGGATCAAATTCTGATAATAATAAGAGTTATTTTGGGGGTTTTGTGCAAACTTGCATCACTAAAATCTGCTGCAGCTTTTGTGGGACCTGCAGGCTGGACACCCTCTGCTCTGTTATACTCTATCTACTGATAAGAAGCTGTAGAACACTGAGATACAACATGGTACGGCTCAAATTCTCACCAGTTGGTAGTCGGTACCCATACACCTCCACCTCGCACAGGGTCAGGTACTCCTCTCTTCCAGGGATAACTATGGTAACATATCGGCCATCCATCCCGCCGGAACACTGGAATTCAACAGTAGCACCTGCCGGGATGCTTGTGATCAAAGCGCACCTGGTAGAAGAAGAAGCAGAAATCACCAAATTAACTACGCAAAGGCTGGCTGAGGAAATAGACAATTCATTTTCACCGCAACCATGTGTTTAACTTGACATACAACATACACAGAGAGCTTACTTATTAGGGCTTGTTACTGTTACCACATTTACTTTCAATTCCATACAAAAGAGCTAGACTGATAAATCAGCCAGGCTGATATATTGGCCGATATCAGCTTATTCAAATACATCTTTATCAGTGTATATGTCGTCCAATAAGTGACAAGTGTCATGTCCCGCCCTCCTCTAAGGTTATGTTTGTTATGTTTATGTTATTATTTCCTCTTTTATTTTGGTATACTCACCTTTGGTTACAGATAATTCACTTCCTGTGTGTTTCCCGCCTGGGTGATTGTCTACCCTGCCCTGATTGCTTTCACCTGTCCCTCATTAGCCCTGCTGTCACCTGTCCCTCGTTATCACCCTCCTCTCATTGTGTATTTAGTCTGCGTGCTCCCTTTGTCTGTGCCAGTTCGTCTTATCGGTTTCAGTGAGCGTTGCAGCTTTCCTGGTGTTTTTTTGGACCTGTCTTCAGTGACCTTGACTCTGATCTACTCAGTGTGTTTGAGTCTTGCTATTGAGTCCCTTTTCTGTAACAATGTGATTACAAGAAATTACAGTATGGAAATGTCAAACATAAACTGTAAAAAAAACTCCCAAATATTAATTTGGTAACACTTAAAAATAACCATAATTTATAAATGGTAAATTGATAGTTAATTAAACTGTAGTTAACAGATATTATACTGTTGAATGATAATTAATGTTTGGTAATTATTAGTAATGCTATAATTTCTGTTATTTTATCAGTAGTTTGTATAATGTGCAATAATTAGTTTATAAATGATATATTGTATCATAGCTGATAGGAGACGATAGCAATTACATTCTGATTATTAAACTATTAGTTTATTGCTGTGCACATTATAACATCTTATTTACTATATTAAGTATTCGTTAATGGTTACCAAATGATTTGTAAACCTTTAACAAATCATTTGTAAAACATCTAAAACATTAGGTAGATAGATGGACCAGAAACCAACTATTAACCATTAAAACCATAGTATACTATCTAAATAATGTTTATAGATGTTTTACAAAGTAATCATTTAACAAGGTATTATAATCACCAGTTGCAACTTTATAATAGCCATCCAAATAATGTTTATAGACAGTTTACAAACCAATTATTAACCATTAACAAAGTGTAACAATTATCTAGCTATGTAAAGTTTATAGATGTTTTACAAATAATTTATAAAAGGTTTACAAATATTTTTTCGTAATCAATAACAAATACTTACATAGTATATAAAATGTTGTACAACAGTAAACTGCTAAAATAACTAAGTTAGTATTTTAATTATATATAAATTATAGCATTACTAATAATTGGTAAACTTTATTAATTATAATTTAATGGTTTGTCAAAAGGAAAATAACTATTAAATTTTTTTTATTCAACTATCAATTTACCATTTACGTTTATTATATAATTTTTTATAATATATTATTATTATTATTTTAAGTGTCACCATTCATTTCTGTATGGGTCGGGCTGTAACATACGATCTGCTGTTACGTAAAGATTGGAGGTGCAGTGTTATGACCAGGACGTCAATTTTGAATGCAAAAATGACTGAGATTTTACACACCAGAGAGAGAAACTGAAATGTTCTTCCTCCTGTAGCATAAATGTATTCCATCTAAATAACAATTTATTGACTTTTTAATATTAGTATTGTAATTAACAGGCGGTAAACTACCTGGGATTGCTGACATGGTTTACCAGATCATCTCCAATGCGGATCTCAGCTCCATTGATTCGTTCTGGGACAGCCTCAGCTCGGTTGGTTATGTTTACAGAAAACACTTTGTGGGTTTTGCGCAGATCCAGTCGCCACCAGGGGTTGAGGTCGCCGTTTGTGACACTGAGGGACCCATCACCCCAGATGCAGGTGTCTTTCTTCCCATTAATGGCATTAGATGCATCGGCACCATAATACACTGATGACTGTGAGGCTTCTCCTTGGAGTGCCAGGTTCACTCCTGTAAAAACAATGTAGTATCAACACCGATAGGTGATTTATTTAAATGTAAATCAGCTTTTATTAACACACACAGGAAATTTACTCTCTGCATTTAACCCATCCTATTAGGATGTCCTCGCAGTATGCACGTACATTAGCAAGTTGGGTCTGGGTATCATCGGATATTCCGTTTTTCCTTTGGAATTCAGAAAGGAAAAAACGTTTTTTTATTTTTTCGTTTTAAACCAAAAACCAGAAAACGGCCGTTTTCTCGTTTTTCGTTTCTGAATCAAAAAATGAAAAACAAACCCAAACCGGGCCGTTTGTTTGTTTTTGCGAATTCCTTTTCTCATTATTCGTTTTGAATTGAAGAACGGAAGTCACGTGGGTTTTTCGTTTTTTCGTTTTAAAACGAAAAACGGAATCACGTGGTGCTCTGTTTGTTTTTTGTTTCCAAACGAAAAACGAACAAAAACAAATTAAAAAAACGACCCGATTTAGTTTCTTCAAGTTTCTTTCTGTTATTTTCTGTTTTGAATCGAGGAGCGGAGAACGGCAGTCACGTGACCAGGAAGTGAAGGCAAACATGTCAAAATTAAAGCCAAGAAGATAGTTTGGTCATTCTATAAAAGTGTAACATTATTTAAGCACAGGATCGAGGTAACAGTAGAAGATAAATAGGCTAAATAAATACATACTGTACCTAAAAAAGCCTAATTAATTATATATCCTAGACACCTACACTGTGCCAAAATCATGGAAATTCACAATAATTAGGCCTGTGCTAAAAAAGCCAGGCGCAAGTAAGCCAAATGATCTTTGGCCCATCGCAATAACCTCCATATTGTGTAAAACCATGGAACGAGTTCTTGCCAGCCACCTGACCAGCACAGTGGCTACTTAGCTAGATCTGCTCCAGTTCTCTTAAATTAGAGCGACAGAGTCCCAGACGACGCTGTGCTGACCGTCCACAAAACACCTTATGCATCCTAAAGGTTATGCCAGAGCTTTATTTGTGGATTTTAGCTCAGCTTTTAACTCAATGAAGACGCATATTCTCCTGAAAAGGCTCCTTGATCTCAACATCAACACAGGGTTAGTTGTGTGGATCAGAGAGAACATGTCAGACAGGCTGCCCACAAGGCTGTGTTCTTTCCCCTGTGCTATTCTCACTTTTTACTAATGAATTTATGACCAATGAGAAACATTTTAGACTGTTTAAGTATGCGGATGTCATGGCCTTAGTTGGCCTTTTACAGGAAACAGGCCCACTAGGTGAAGCTGCCTATCTGGCCCACACTACAGCCCTTCAGACACGGTGTCACACTAGCCAGCTAGAAATCAATGTGGCTGAGAAGAAAGAATTAATCATGTGCTGCACAAAACAACATTTGATCACAGAGCCAGTTTCACTTGATGGCCAACATGTTGAAACTGTGGAACACTTTAAATACCTCGGTACAGTCCTGGACACCCAGGTGAGCTTCTCTGAAAATACAGAGTATATTTTCAAGAGATGCTCACAGTGACCTTTATCTTCTAAGGAAACTTAGTGGCCTCGGTGTCAGCCGGCAGATTTTAGAATTAGTGTACAAAACTATTGTTGAGAGGGTTTTAACCTTTAACCTTCCTGCCTGGTACGGTCACCTACACTGTATATAGAAGAATAAACTGTCTAGGATTGTGTCAATAGCAGGCAAAATAGTTGGTAAACCCCAAAAGCCCTTGACTCAACTTTTTACAGAAAGGACGAGGAAGAAGGCGAGGACTATCCTGGCAGATAGCTCCCATCCTCTCTGCAGCCAGTCGGGAGGCGCTATAGAGCCCCTCTGGCAACTAAACATGTGTTTAAAAAGTCTTTCATCCCAAATGCCATCAATATTATAAACTCAACACAGTGACTGAGCAGATCTGAGCCACAGACACTGACATGAACTGTTTTTAATGTGTAACATAACCTGTCTCTGTTTTTTACTAACTGCTGTCTGGTTTTTAATGTCTGTTGTTTTCTGTGTTTTGTGAGCCGAAGAGAAAAATCCACCCTGGTGGACAATAAAGTTTGATTGTATTGATCAGATCATATTGAAGGGCCGTCAGCTTTACAATTTAGTTTGGAGGGAGATTCGGTACCAGTGAAGTCAGTGCATTTTATGAGTGGGCCTTCTGTGACGTTACCCACCGTAGGGGTCAGAGGTCACCACTCCTCAATCCCCAAGGATTTTCTTTTCAGTCAAATTTTCAATTTTGACGCATTTATAGATGAAAAGTCAAGTCAATAATCATGGTCAATGATAGATAAGTATCGTTGATCGGCATGTTTGCCAACCTTCAGACATCATAGTCTAATATGATGATTAATCAGCCTGAGTTCACTAAAAAACTGAAATCACTAACTTTCTGTATTCTGTTTGGTGGTTTATGATGCTTTTCAATCATTTCTAGTCTATTTGGTATAATATGTAATTTAGTTAATTTGTTCGACATCATGATAAGGCTGATTTTTCAACCAGTGGTTATGACATTAATGCCAGCTAGACAGAATAAAGCTCTGTCTGTCATGACAATAGAACTGTACTGAAGGCCTTTCCTTTACTCGGGTGACTCTTTACAGCCGTCTGAAGACAGCAGGTATCTGTTAAATCTACAGTATCTAGAGTGATGGAGTGGCCTTCAGTCCAGTACAGTATTGTCATGACAGACAGAGCTTTATTCTGTCTAGCTGGCATTAATGTCATAATCGCTGGTTGAAAAATCAGCATTATCATGATATAGAACTACTCGGCTACAGTCTTCCTAATGGAGTGAAGGGATCAGGTGGAAGTGTCAGGTGTGTTGAAAGGATTAGCCACATAGTGCTTCTCACCTGCCGACATAAAGAAACAGCCCATAGTGAGGGTGTGAGAGAGAAAAGTGTCAATTATGTGAGAGTTCTGTTTAACATCTGTAGAGACCCTCCCTGTTGTATAACATCTGTAGAGACCCTCCCTGTAATTTATCACACACTTTTTGGATAAAAGACATTCATGTGTTAATGAAAAGAACAAAACAAAAAAATATCTATGTATGTACTTATTTGTGTATTTATTTAGCCTATTTATCTTCTACTGTTACTTTGATCCTGTGCTTAAATAATGTTACACTTTTATAATATGACCACACTATCTTCTTGGCTTTTATTTTGACATGTTTGCCTTCACTTCCTGGTCACGTGACTGCCGTTCTCCGCTCCTCGATTCAAAACAGAAAATAACAGAAAGAAACTTGAAGAAACTAAATCGGGTCGTTTTTTTAATTTGTTTTTGTTCGTTTTTCGTTTGGAAACAAAAAACAAACAGAGCACCACGTGATTCCGTTTTTCGTTTGTGGTTTAAAACGAAAAAACGAAAAACCCACGTGACTTCCGTTCTTCAATTCAAAACGAATAATGAGAAAAGGAATTCGCAAAAACAAACAAACGGCCCGGTTTGGGTTCGTTTTTCATTTTTTGATTCAGAAACGAAAAACGAGAAAACGGCCGTTTTCTCGTTTTTGGTTTAAAACGAAAAAATAAAAAAACGTTTTTTCCTTTCTGAATTCCAAAGGAAAAACGGAATATCCGATGATACCCAGACCCAGACCCCATTCATTCCTATGAAAGTTGCTCAGCGCCTGCATAAGCCGAAAAAGCCTCTGTGGCCCATCGTCAGTACTGTCGGTACGGAGCTAAGCGCCAGAGACTTATATTTCTTCTCTATGTTTTTGATCTATATCTTCTAGACTTTTTATATGTTAGTGGACTGGATGGATCAAATTCTGATAATAATAAGAGTTATTTTGGGGGTTTTGTGCAAACTTGCATCACTAAAATCTGCTGCAGCTTTTGTGGGACCTGCAGGCTGGACACCCTCTGATCTGTTATACTCTATCTACTGATAAGAAGCTGTAGAACACTGAGATACAACATGGTACGGCTCAAATTCTCACCAGTTGGTAGTTGGTACCCATACACCTCCACCTCGCACAGGGTCAGTAACTCCTCTCTTCCAGGGATAACTACGGTAACATATCGGCCATCCATCCCGCCGGAACACTGGAATTCAACAGTAGCACCTGCCTGGATGCTTGTGATCAAAGCGCACCTGGTAGAAGAAGAAGCAGAAATCACCAAATTAACTACGCAAAGGCTGGCTGAGGAAATAGACAATTCATTTTCACCGCAACCATGTGTTTAACTTGACAAACAACATACACAGAGAGCTTACTTATTAGGGCTTGTTACTGTTACCACATTTACTTTCAATTCCATACAAAAGAGCTAGACTGATAAATCAGCCAGGCTGATATATTGGCCGATATCAGCTTATTCAAATACATCTTTATCAGTGTATATGTCGGCCAATAAGTGACAAGTGTCATGTCCCGCCCTCCTCTAAGGTTATGTTTGTTATGTTTATGTTATTATTTCCTCTTTTATTTTGGTATACTCACCTTTGGTTACAGATAATTCACTTCCTGTGTGTTTCCCGCCTGGGTGATTGTTTTCACCTGTCCCTCATTAGCCCTGCTGTCACCTGTCCCTCGTTATCACCTTCCTCTCATTGTGTATTTAGTCTGCGTGCTCCCTTTGTCTGTGCCAGTTCGTCTTATCGGTTTCAGTGAGCGTTGCAGCTTTCCTGGTGTTTTTTTTGGACATATCTTCAGTGACCTTGACTCTGATCTACTCAGTGTGTTTGAGTCTTGCTATTGAGTCCTTTTTCTGTAACAATGTGATTACAAGAAATTACAGTATGGAAATGTCAAACATAAACTGTAAAAAAAACTCCCAAATATTAATTTGGTAACACTTAAAAATAACCATAATTTATAAATGGTAAATTGATAGTTAATTAAACTGTAGTTAACAGATATTTTACTGTTGAATGATAATTAATGTTTGGTAATTATTAGTAATGCTATAATTTCTGTTATTTTATCAGTAGTTTGTATAATGTGCAATAATTAGTTTATAAATGATATATTGTATCATAGCTGATAGGAGACGATAGCAATTACATTCTGATAAGTAAACTATTAGTTTATTGCTGTGCACATTATAACATCTTATTTACTATATTAAGTATTCGTTAATGGTTACCAAATGATTTGTAAACCTTTAAGAAATCATTTGTAAAACATCTAAAACATTACGTAGATAGATGGACCAGAAACCAACTATTAACCATTAAAACCATAGTATACTATCTAAATAATGTTTATAGATGTTTTACAAAATAATCATTTAACAAGGTATAATAATCACCAGTTGCAATTTTATAATAGCCATCCAAATAATGTTTATAGACAGTTTACAAACCAATAGTGTATAAAATGTTGTACAACAATAAACTGCTAAAATAACTAAGTTAGTATTTTTATTATTTATAAATTATAGCATTACTAATAATTGGTAAACTTCATTAACTATAATTTAATGGTTTGTCAACAGTAAAATAACTATTAGCAAAATTGTATTCAACTATCAATCTACCATTTACGTTTATTATATTATTTTTTATAATATATTATTATTATTATTATTTTAAGTGTCACCATTCATTTCTGTATGGGTCGGGCTGTAACATACGATCTGCTGTTACGTAAAGATTGGAGGTGCAGTGTTATGACCAGGACGTCAATTTTGAATGCAAAAATGACTGAGATTTTGCACACCAGAGAGAGAAACTGAAATGTTCTTCCTCCTGTAGCATAAATGTATTCCATCTAAATTACAATTTATTGACTTTTTAATATTAGTATTGTAATTAACAGGCGGTAAACTACCTGGGATTGCTGACATGGTTTACCAGATCATCTCCAATGCGGATCTCAGCTCCATTGATTCGTTCTGGGGCATCCTCAGCTCGGTTGGTTATTTTTACAGAAAACACTTTGTGGGTTTTGTGCAGATCCAGTCGCCACCAGGGGTTGAGCTCTTCGTTTGTGATACTGAGGGACTCATCACCCCAGATGCAGGTGTTTTTTTTCCCATTAATGGCCCTAGATGCATCGGCACCAAAATACACTGATGACTGTGAGGCTTCTCCTTGGAGTGCCAGGTTCACTCCTGTAAAAACAATGTAGTATCAACACCGATAGGTGATTTATTTAAATGTAAATCAGCTTTTATTGACACACACAGGAAATTTACTCTCTGCATTAAACCCATCCTATTAGGATGCCCTCGCAGTATGCACGTACATTAACAAGTTGGCAGTATTTTTTCCATCGTATTATGTAGCCTCCAGAATAATATCAATGTTTTAAAAATGGCCATTGTTCCCCTTTAAGGAGAAATTGATACTGTGTTCAAAGATGGCGTCCCATTCATTCCTATGAAAGTTGCTCAGTGCCTGCATAAGCCGAAAAAGCCTCTGTGGCCCATCGTCAGTATTGTCGGTACGAAACTCAGCGCCAGAGACTTATATTTCTTCTATGTGTTTTTGATCTATATCTTCTAGACTTTTTATATGTTAGTGGACTGGATGGATCAAATTCTGATAATAATAAGAGTTATTTTGGGGGTTTTGTGCAAACTTGCATCACTAAAATCTGCTGCAGCTTTTGTGGGACCTGCAGGCTGGACACCCTCTGATCTGTTATACTCTATCTACTGATAAGAAGCTGTAGAACACTGAGATACAACATGGTACGGCTCAAATTCTCACCAGTTGGTAGTCGGTACCCATACACCTCCACCTCGCACAGGGTCAGGTACTCCTCTCTTCCAGGGACAACTATGGTAACATATCGGCCATCCATCCCGCCGGAACACTGGAATTCAACAGTATCACCTGCCGGGATGCTTGTGATCAAAGCACAGCTGGTAGAAGAAGAAGAAGAAATCACCAAATTAATTATGCAAAGGTTGGCTGAGGAAATAGACAATTCATTTTCACCGCAACCATGTGTTTAACTTGACATACAACATACACAGAGAGCTTACTTATTAGGGCTTGTTACTGTTACCACATTTACTTTCAATTCCATACAAAAGAGCTAGACTGATAAATCAGCCAGGCTGATATATTGGCCGATATCAGCTTATTCAAATACATCTTTATCAGTGTATATGTCGGCCAATAAGTGACAAGTGTCATGTCCCGCCCTCCTCTAAGGTTATGTTTGTTATGTTTATGTTATTATTTCCTCTTTTATTTTGGTATACTCACCTTTGGTTAAAGATAATTCACTTCCTGTGTGTTTCCCGCCTGGGTGATTGTCTACCCTGCCCTGATTGTTTTCACCTGTCCCTCATTAGCCCTGCTGTCACCTGTCCCTCGTTATCACCCTCCTCTCATTGTGTATTTAGTCTGCGTGCTCCCTTTGTCTGTGCCAGTTTGTCTTATCGGTTTCAGTGAGCGTTGCAGCTTTCCTGGTGTTTTTTTGGACCTGTCTTCAGTGACCTTGACTCTGATCTACTCAGTGTGTTTGAGTCTTGCTATTGAGTCCTTTTTCTGTAACACTGTGATAACAAGAAATTACATTATGGAAATGTCAAACATAAACTGTAAAAAAAACTCCCAAATATTAATTTGGTAACACTTAAAAATAACCATAATTTATAAATGGTAAATTGATAGTTAATTAAACTGTGGTTAACAGATATTTTACTGTTGAATGATAATTAATGTTTGGTAATTATTAATAATGCTATAATTTCTGTTATTTTATCAGTAGTTTGTATAATGTGCAATAATTAGTTTATAAATGATATATTGTATCATAGCTGATAGGAGACGATAGCAATTACATTCTGATAAGTAAACTATTAGTTTATTGCTGTGCACATTATAACATCTTATTTACTATATTAAGTATTCGTTAATGGTTACCAAATGATTTGTAAACCTTTAAGAATCATTTGTAAAACATCTAAAACATTAGGTAGATAGATGGATCAGAAACCAACTATTAACCATTAAAACCATAGTATACTATCTAAATAATGTTTATAGATGTTTTACAAAGTAATCATTTAACAAGGTATTATAATCACCAGTTGCAACTTTATAATAGCCATCCAAATAATGTTTATAGACGGTTTACAAACCAATTATTAACCATTAACAAAGTGTAACAATTATCTAGCTATGTAAAGTTTATAGATGTTTTACAAATAATTTCTAAAAGGTTTACAAATATTTTTTCGTAATCAATAACAAATACTTACATAGTATATAAAATGTTGTACAACAATAAACTGCTAAAATAACCAAGTTAGTATTTTAATTATATATAAATTATAGCATTACTAATAATTGGTAAACTTTATTAATTATAATTTAATGGTTTGTCAACAGTAAAATAACTTTTAACAAAATTTTATTCAACTATCAATTTACCATTTACGTTTATTATATTATTTTTTTATAATATATTATTATTATTATTATTTTAAGTGTCACCATTCATTTCTGTATGGGTCGGGCTGTAACATACGATCTGCTGTTACGTAAAGATTGGAGGTGCAGTGTTATGACCAGGACGTCAATTTTGAATGCAAAAATGACTGAGATTTTGCACACCAGAGAGAGAAACTGAAATGTTCTTCCTCCTGTAGCATAAATGTATTCCATCTAAATAACAATTTATTGACTTTTTAATATTAGTATTGTAATTAACAGGCGGTAAACTACCTGGGATTGCTGACATGGTTTACCAGATCATCTCCAATGCGGATCTCAGCTCCATTGATTCGTTCTGGGACAGCCTCAGCTCGGTTGGTTATGTTTACAGAAAACACTTTGTGGGTTGTGTGCAGATCCAGTCGCCACCAGGGGTTGAGGTCGCCGTTTGTGTGACTGAGGGACCCATCACCCCAGATGCAGGTGTTTTTTTTCCCATTAATGGCATTAGATGCAACGGCACCCTGATACACTGATGACTGTGAGGCTTCTCCTTGGAGTGCCAGGTTCACTCCTGTAAAAACAATGTAGTATCAACACCAATAGGTGATTTATTTAAATGTAAATCAGCTTTTATTGACACACACAGGAAATTTACTCTCTGCATTAAACCCATCCTATTAGGATGCCCTCGCAGTATGCACGTACATTAACAAGTTGGCAGTATTTTTTCCATCGTATTATATAGCCTCCAGAATAATATCAATGTTTAAAAAATGGCCGTTGTTCCCCTTTAAGGAGAAATTGATAATGTGTTCAAAGATGGTGATTTGATCAGCACTGCCTAGTTTGACCGTTTGATCAGAGTTCGTGAGTGACTGACAGCCGGCTCTCATAGACTGGTGCTGGACAGCAGACTCCAGGTCAGCTCTGACTGGTTGTTTTCCTACAGATGCCGTTAGGAGCACCGGAGGACACAGAGGCACATGATTTTTTTTTCAGATTACCTGTCTCATGTACTACTGTCATGATATATTTTATAAAAATAACTTTTTTTAATCATATTTGCTCCATTTCTACCCTCTGCTGCTTTAAATTAAGTCTCTCCTGATTGAACTGTTATTACCAACTCAAGAATTTATGCTGCTTCACAGTGAAAACTATGCAGCTTTCTCAGTTTTATAAATGTAGTCAGGAAAATATGAATTTTCTGACCTGTATATTGTATATTAGCTATTATTTGCATACAGCTAATTATTAAATGACAGCACAGATGTGTGTTTTGAGAAATGTATGCAACTACATCTGGTGCTGTTTTATAGTTAATACATACATACAGATATTCCTACATTATACTTACTACTTACTTACTGTAAACTGAGCACGTCCCCGAGACGAGCAGCAAAAGAAATACCACACTGTGTTTCATTATTCTGGTTGAGACAGACAAGAGAGAGAATTGTTAATAGAGTTAAAGCTGCAAATGCAAAATTCCAAGAACATTTTGACTGTTTGAGCAATGAAGACCTTCAAGAAGAACAACAAGCTGGAAGAAAGAGACAAAATTAAACTTCGACAGAATTGAAGAACATATTAAATGTTTGGATTGTGTTCCCAAAATGACGACAGGGGTACTCACCAATTCTGGGTTACAGCAATATACTGTAGTTTTTGGGGTAGGAAGCTCAAATCTTGGAATATTGAGGGACTTGTCATTTACCAAGTATAGTAGTGTACTTATAGGGGGCTTATCAGGATAATGCAATTTAGCCAACCAGTAAGTATTTTGTTGTACCTTATTCATACAACAAAATTAGACTGTAAATTATGGGATGTATGTTTATAAATGAATTCATAACATACAAGATGCATTGATAAAATAAATGAAATGAGAGAAATGTGAAAAGCTTACCCTGATTCCTGTTTCGAACAAATGTCCAATGATGTCCAACTCTGTAGACAGAGCTAAAAACATTAAACCTTTATACCAAGCCGTTTGTGTAAACTCACCCACTCATAGTCAAATATTAATAGAGATCACATTCATCATGGACAAATCACATCACAGCATGGAGTCTACTCCCATGTGTATCACACTCCTCTTCAGTGGATCCAGGTTAGTGGTCATCTAAGGACACATTATGAAATATACACTTGCTTACACAATGCTTACCCATAGAGGTATTAGGACAGGCGCTGTTTGCGTTGGCTCAGGTGGCTCACTGAACCCCCCCGGTTTGCCGTAATAACACAGAACTAATAATTTATTGTTATGGTGACTAATATCGACCTTGTTATTTCTTATTGATAGAATACAAAACCAACAAGATAGGAAGATAGATTTGTGGTCTTTTTATTTACCTACTTTTTAAACAGAAGGTAGGAAACTTTCAGGCAATCTCCTGCAGATCTCCCTCCAGCCAGCTGCACTTTATTTAGGAATTAGGATTATAAGAAGGAAGATATTATTATTAGGAAGATAAGAAGATAGATGTGTGGTTTTTATTTGGGCCCGAGCACCGACAACGTCGGGCCGCGAGGACCCTATTGAAACTGTAGGAATTCTTCTTTTTCTTTTTGACTTGAAATTTGGTCAGGAACATCTAATAACCCTAACGATGAAAAGTTATTAAAATCCTGAGCTTTCATCGAGCGGCCTTGGCGTGGCGGCCATTTTGGGCCATTCGTCATGAAACAGGACGTTTTTTTAACTCCAATCTACATAATCCAATCTGCCTCAAATTTCTCAGGCATGATAAGGGTCCAGGCCTGACGACATGTACATGTCAATATTGAGTCACACTCACAGCGCCCCCTGTTGGCAACAGGAAATGACATGTTTTCTGTTTTAATATACTCCTCCTAGCAGGTTGACCAGATGCACTTCAAATGTTGTCAGAAAAGCCTTAAGACCTTGATGATGCATTATTGTGAAGATTGTGAGTTTTCTTTGAACGGCGTTGCCGTAGCAAGGCGGCCATTCGGCGTGATTCGCCATGAAACAGGAAGTTGTTGTAACTTCAGCGTACTTTGTCAAATTTGCTCCACATTTCTCAGCCTCAGGTGGTCCAGGCCTGAGGTCAGTTACATGACAATATAGACTCATAGCCCCCTCCCTACAAGTAATTGCAACTAATTTCGGGCTTCCAATTTTCCTTCATATCCTTAGTACTTTCTTGCCAGTATGGACATGAAGTAGGTCTTAAATTACATTCATAATGGTCTTAAAAAGTCTTAAATTTGACTTGTTGAAACCTGCAGATACCCTGTAAACACAAACATACACATTCAGAGAACCTCATCCCCTACATCACACCCCCTTTGTTCTTCTAAACAAAGTGGCCATGTGGCACGGCCATCTTATACATGCTGGTCAGTTTAATGTTGTACAAGAGTGAATAATGCCAACCGCTGCAGGGTCTAGAATTCCAAGATCCTTCAACTTGTACTATCTATTGATATGGTAATTTTTGGTTATAGTTATTAATTTAATTATTAATCAAAGTTCCACTCTGATAGTTTAGTATACTTAATGATACTTATTCGTGAGACTGCATTAATGTGCTATCATTTTCTCTTTGTTTCAAAGAGTGGTGCCCCGAGGATGATTTAATATAAATTAAATCAAATTATTCAATATAATTAATAATAATTTTGATAATTATTATTTACTTTTGATAGCATTTTAATGACTTTTGAGCTTATTTACCGATGTAATTTGTTGTCCTGCTATTATTAATATATATTGATAATTTATTAATATTAATTGTATTAATATTAATAATTATTTGTTATACTTTCTAATAACTAGACAAGCTCCTATCTGCGTCCGCAACAGCCATAATAACTCTAAACACTACAAACTGTAAACACCTCATACTTGTGCAATAATATGTTTTAGTGTAATAGCTATTCACTGTTTAACACTCTTTTTAATTGCACTGGAGTAGCACTCCAAAGATATGTGTATTATGTGGGGAGTGAATGGTTACTGTGAATGTTATGTGAAAACAGAGGAATGAATGCGTATTGTAGCCATCTGTTTCCTTTTATTTATTAAATTTTTAACTGCACTGATCAGAAGAAGCGCTACAAATTCCGTTGTGCCATATACAATAACAATAAAGCTTTCTATTCTAAGACTAGAACGGTGCTGTATAAATGCAAGTCCATTTTCCATTCATGCCACAAGTACTGCCCTAAAAAATCCCCCAATGGAATCACTGTCATACTAGGAGTTTACAAGGAAGTGATTTTTGATTATTGTTATGCACTGTGAACTTCTTCAGCCCTAATCCAGGCGAGAGCCATACACCTCCACCTCACACAGACTCAGGAACTCTTCTCTTCCTGGGATGACTATATTGACGTAGCGACCATCCATCCCATTACACTCAAACCTTTGGACACCACCTGACGGGATACTTGTGATCACAGCACACCTGGCAGAAGAAACAGAAACTGCGTTGTTAAATCCCCCAAAAAAGTTTGGCCTCTGTCACTTCAACAAAGGGCATTAAGCAGTTATAAAATCATACTTTAAACAATAAAACCAGATAAATGAGATAAAATAATAAATTATATAGTATAATATTGTCCAGGTGATATAGAATCAAACCAGTTTTAAAATGGGTGCTTTCAGCTGTAATTTATTCCACAGTTTAGGAGCCATAACAGCAAATGCATGCTCACTCTCGGTTTGCAAACGTAGGAACTGCGGGAACTGTCTGCACAGTGTCAGATAAAAATTAGGCTTCACTAATATTATTAGTATTAAACTATTTGTAGAATTAGATTCCAGTGGTGGCTGTGTAGGATTGTTTCAAACTCATGTGATCCAAACATTTCCAATAACTCCAGTGTTGCAATGTCCGAAAGTCAAAATAACGTAGGTAAAAAAAACGGAGGTGTAATAATTTCCAAAATTCACAACATATTTTTTTTATCTAACGAAATAGTCTGCATCAATCCACATTTGTTGGCGTTTAGCCTTTCAAAAACATTTTCACTTCGTCAAAAAACTGTTAGCTCTTCCGCTTGCTGCACACAAAGGGATGCATGCACTGACGAGTTATATTTATTAAAGAAAGTTGATTTAATAATTCGATGAATCACTTTATTCAAATTATAGATTTTGTTTGAGGGTTTTTTGGGTATTGTCATAAAATATGACTACAGACATTCGAAGCGTCTGCAGAATCTGTTTATAGAGATTATGTCGTGTTTTCTGTACCTGTGATGGGTTTTGCACAGTGAGAACCGAGAGATGTGCCGAAGCTTTTAAGGCCAGAAGAATCTAACATTAACAATATCTCTGTTAAACCAGTCCGTTTGCTTGCTTCCATGGCTGCAGAAGGCTGTTTTTATGCCAATTAGTTTCATATGTGGCAACGGGGTGTTGAAATGGGCAGTGGACAGGATCACACCGGCCAAAACAAAAACGGAATGGAAATGTCAAAGGAGAACATACTGGTTGTATAGCACTGTTGTCGGAGAAACCAGTATTTCAACTTAGCATGTTTTCTAAAGCTCTGATGACATATCCTGATCATTTTGTAATTTATAAATGTACTAAATATTGGTCCTTTAAAGGGGCTGTTTGTAACTTCTTACACTTCTAAATCAATCCAGGTCGGCGTCCCATGCGCGCTTGCGTGTAGCTACGCTGTTCAGATTCAGACTCCAACACAAACTACACGGAAGCACCTAATACCGCAAAGTTCTGTCTAGTGAAGCCCGTCTTGCAAAACAGTGTTGGCCGCGGTCGGAGGACGCGGGGGAGACCAAAGCTTTGGTCTCCAGGGCCGGAGTCTCTGCTGTATTCTGCTCCTCTGCGTGTCTGCCTTCACTCACAGCTCGCTCCACCTCACGTGCATGTGTGCAAACTACATACTGCAGAAGAGTTAGTTTAGCTCTGAGAATATCTAGTGAATGTACAATGGACGTTTGTGCAGAAATAAATGCTGCAGCTCCTCCAGAAAAACAGAGGTTTCCCGTGTCTTGTGATTTGACGGGGCTCCGCAACGAGTTACGTTATCGTCTCTGACCAAAACTGCGGTGTCTCCCTCCGGCCGCGGTCGGGAGGCTGAAGCAGGAAAAGCGGTCGGGAGGCTGAAGCAGGAAAAGCCAACACTAGGATCAGCATTGATTCATGGAGAGACCTCCGTCTTGTCAGCTAACATTACTGCCAAGCACGTGAAATATAGAGTGATATTGTGGTTTTAGCTGACGTATGTCGCCTAACTGTTCTGAGCAATGCTCGCTCACATTCAGGTAGCGCGTGCACACGGGCGAGCGCGAGCAACAGGACACTGACTTTCGTTGACTTAATGGCCACAGGTGTCGCTGTTACAAACAATTTCTGATTCTTACAAACAGTCCATTTAAAGGCAGAGTTGACGATGTTATCCAGTATACACTATTTGTTATATTGGTTGAAATGGTCTGTAAAACCCCAACAGCGATCCATTACTTGTGAGCTCTGAAAAAGGACCGGAAAGGAGCCGTCATTTGTAGCTGCTGTAATCTTGTAGAAACGTCTACCAATCACTGCCTCGCGGTCTGCTTGGAAAGAACCAATCAGAATGCTCCCTGCCTCCCTGCTCGTACTCTACCCTTGGCGTGCACCAGCCTGAACTCAAAGTGCGTCGCCGCCGCAAGATTACTGGAGAATGGAAGAGAAAACTCAGCCAAAAGTAGCACTGCCGCAGTTACTTGTCATGAGGTAGCGTTGTTGAGTTGAGGTCCTCTCTCCGTTCTGTGTCTGTGAAGTAATTACGATGCGGCGGTGCTCGTGCATGTGTGTGAGGGGGCGTTGCCTTGGAAGGAGCCCCGACGGGAGGGGAAAGGTTTAGACGGAGCTCCTGAGGTGAAGCAATTTTCAAATTATGCTAGCTTTCCAACATCGTTGACCCTATCTTTAAGAATTGAACAAATTGAAATTTTGACTTGAACATGAATGTATTTCCATCCATTTAGTAGATGAGATATTTCAGTCTAGAAAAAAGCGATGGACTGACCGCTCATGTGGCTAAAAATATTGATAAGACCAGCGGTAAAATATGTTGTGTTGAAATACAAAATATAAATGTATCTAAAGATGTAGGTGAAGAAACCAGGGATTTTAAATTAACAGGTTGTAAGCTACCTGGTATTGTTGTTGCCATAGTTTGCGAGAGAATCTCCAATGCGGATCTCAGCTCCATTGAGTCGTTCTGCGTCTTCGTCTCGGTTGGTTATCTTAACAGAAAACACTTTGTGTGTTTTTTGCAGATCCAGTCGCCACCAGGGGTTGATGTTGTTTTTTGTGTGAGTGCAGGAGCCGTCCTCCCAATGGCTGTTAGGATTCCCGTCTATGGCATTATATGCAGTGCCAAACATATACAGTGACGACTGTGAGGCTTTTCCTTGGAGTGCCAGGTTCTCTCCTGCAAAAAGAACACGCCAACAGAAATGACCAGTGATACCTGGACTTCTTTGCGGTTATCATTACAACAAAATCACAACAAGTTGTAGGTTTGTTAAGTGCACATGCAACATGTATGATTTCTGGTGCTGATTTTTTTCTTGCAATATTGCAATTTACTTTCTCTTATGACTCATTGAGAAAATGTGATTTAATTTTGCAGTCACATTGTAGGATGTAGGATAAAGACAGAATTAACCACCATTTACAGTATGATTAATCACCATTTATAATATGATTATTTCTTTAGTGCAAATGTAGCTTTTAAGCACGTTGACTTAATATCATATAGTTTTGTTTTTGGCTTATACCACAGTTTATAGAGAAGATGAAAATCACTGCATATATATTCATGTAATAACTCAAATTCGTACCCGTTGGGGCACGGTACCCATAGACTTCCACTTCGCAGAGCGTAAGATACCCTCTTCCCGGCAAAACCACAGACACATAACGTCCCTCCACACGATCAGTGAAAGTCAGAGTGTACGACTGTTTTGAACCACGAACTGTACCAACCCTAACAGAGTCAGAGAAAGAAATCAGCACATTTTATACCAACAGTCCTTAAGGGTTCAACGTAAAGAGGAAAGAAACATTTTTGTCTAAGGAAATATAAACTGTAATGATACTACAGCTATTACGCATGCCAGTAGTTTTCCATTTTTCAAAAGAGGTTAAGAAAAACTTTTCAGACATATTTATGGAAACAGAATTTTAGCTTCAAGCATCTGGTTGGTTGGTTCCCATGGCAGCAGTTGACTGACATCTGAGAGCCGACATTGGTAACAATGCAAATAAGTAAAAATCTGACTTGAAACATTCTTGAACTGTTCCTATGAGCAAGATGCTCACACAAACTTGCACCAAAAAAGCCAAGTTTTTTAAAATGCAGGATATTTCCTTACACTGGGTTTGCGGCACCATTGTCTTGTAACAAGTTTCCAATGTGAACCTCTGCCCCGTTGAGCCTCTGTTGACAGCAGTCTCCTCTGTTGGTGATGATGACGGAGGTGACGATGTAGGACTCCAGCAGGTCCACTCTCCACCAGGGGTTGGTCTCTTCGTCAGTGTGGGTGCATGATCCGGAATGGAAATTAGATTCACGGTTTCCATCAATAGCACTGTCGGCAGCACCAAACGCGTGCTCATAGCGGTCTGACTGGGTCGCTTTTCCACGCAAGGCCACATTTTCTGTGAATGAGACCATTGAAATGCATATAAAATTAGATTGTTTGTGAATTGTTAAACTTTAATCAGTGTGTCAACTAATAACTTTTTTTTAAATGCATTTGCAAATAGAATTTTAAATTCCATTCCATTTATTTATGAATTCATTAATGTATTCTTAAATGATGTACTTAATGACTGTTTTAGCGTGTTTTTGTAAATCCCTTTTTAATTTGAACTATTGATTGATAGATTAATATTTCATTTGTAAATAATTTTTAGAATTCTTTTTATTGCCCATTAAAATGTCAAAATAATTACTTACTTTGTAATTTAGTCCATTTATTCATAGATTAATAAATCAAATATATATATATATTGATTGCTATTTGTTATTGTACAATTAGTTATTAATCAATTAAATGCTTTATTACTATTCACGTGACTCTTGTGGTCCTAGATAGATAGAATATACTATACTATTTACTTTTCTTGCTGACAAAAAATGTTTACATCCACCTCCTGGTGATTTTTTACAAGGAACACATCACATATACTCTCTGATCATACTTACCATAAGTGATGGCTGAGCATGTCTCCAGGAGGAGCAGCAGAAGGAAAACACTGAGTATCATCATTCTGATTGAGAGAATCATTTATAGAACATAATTAAAACAAATTATACTTGTTAACCTTCTTCATTACTGTTATGAATGTGTCATTTTAGAATTGTGAAGGAGTGATTATAACGGTAATGTTGGATGTGTTAGATTTCAACATTGATATAATATAAAATAGAACTGTATTTATCCAGAGAGAAATTATTGTGCAGCAGTTGCAGTGCAAAATAGGAAATACATAGTATAGGTATTCAGTAGTGGTTACATTTCACAATTAGGATTAAGGATACAAATATTACAGCTATTATTTGCTTCCTTATGCTGCAGAGGTGGTACATAACTACATGCTATGTAAACTATTTTACAGTATCTGTAATATATTCTCAAGCAGTGAAAAGCAAGTTACAGTAAGAGAGCAGGATACTCAGATATTGATGTACTAAGATGATCTGATGCAACCAAGAAATTAAAAGTGTTACCTGGAGACCCCGACAGTCTGATGATTCAATGACAAAGAAAAAAAGCTTCCAAACCCAAACCCAAACTAAGCGATTCCTGTGCTCTTTATATGCATCTTGGTTGAACCATATCCGACCAATCATAAGATATCAGATCAGATTCATCTTCAACACTTACCCAATCACATCCCGTTGGTTTACTGCATGCACATGAATTTCACTTCCCTATACTCGTGAATTCAATTTCAGAGGTTATCCAAGCACTTGCCAAGACGTATGCTGAAGATCTCACTAAGTACATTTATTCACATACGAGAACAATTTTGAGGTACTTTACTTGAGAGCTCCCTTTTTATGCTACTTTATACTTCTACTGCACTACACCTCAGAGGGAAATATTGTAATTTTTACTCCACTACATTTGTCTGAAAACTAAAGTTACTTTGCAGATTTTACAAACGTAACATGATCAATTTATAAAGTATGATACATTGTTATAGATTAAACTATCCAATAGTGTATAATGTATTAAAAATTAGCCCAACCTCTGCCAGCTATGATGTTAAAATACTGCCTACGTGTCTATGCATCAGTAATAATATTCCAATTGTATGATACATATAACAATATAACACTCTCATAAGCGCTACTCTACCTAGAGAGTACTTTTACTTTCACTCTTTCTGACAATATTTTAGTTCTTATATTAAAAGTTACAGTGTGTAAGATTTGGTGACATTTAGGGGTGTGGTTGCAGATTGCAACCAACTGAGAACCCCTCCAATCACTCCTCCCTTTCCAAGACTGCGGTAACGTGAGCCGCCGAGTGCAAAACCTTGGTAACGCCGTTCGAGTCGCTCGAAGGCCACCCTTACCATAATAACACTACTTTAGGAGCAACTGAAGTCAGACGGCGGCTGGCGGTATCATGGTTTGGCACTCTGCGGCTCACGTTACCGCAGTTTCACAAGCGTGTTGGAGAACTACGGTGGCCTTCAGGTAATGTGAAAACGTGAATGGCTCTCTCTAGAGCCAGTGTTTGGTTTGTACGTTCTGGGCTTCTGTAGAAACATGGCCGAGCAACATGATGGACTACGTGAACAAGACCCACTCCCTATGTAGATATGAATGGCTCATTCTAAGGTAACGAAAACACGATTCTTAGTTTCATACACTAATGAAAACATAGTTCTGAATATTATATTCCATCTCTGCTAATAGATCCCCTGAAATGTTACACACTGTTCTTTTAAGTAAAATGTTGAATGCAAGACTTACATGTTACAGAATAGTTTTACAGAATGATATTGCTAACTTTACTTAAGTAAAGTAAGTGAGTACTTCTTCTACCGTTGCTCACTGGACAACCTTCACGACCTCTGCAGATTGTAGCTTGATTGAAATGGATCAATGCAGCAGGAGGATTGGTTGAGCATGGGCAAATAATTTACACTTCATAAACTGATAAAGTATAATTCAGAGTGATAACCAACTACTTTAGAGAAGCACAGATGTCACTCTGGTTATTGTGGTTAACAGTCTAATGCTCATTACTCAAGACTTTATTGCATCATACTTACAGGGTGTTTGTGTGATTTGGGAGAGGTCATTTGAAGTGTACTCTTTAACCAACATGTGAGAAAAATAGCAGAAAACGGTGTCAGCCTTTCCAGATGTACTTTTGACCTTGTGAGCGTGCAGTGGTTGGTGCAAATGTAAGGAAAGAATGAAAAACAACAGTATCTGTTGATGCTGAAAATGCTTAGTCGCAGATTTTTATTTTGCGCAATGTGCACACTCCCTGAAACTTCTCTGTTTTATGCCATCACCACTTTAATATCTCAGTGTTTCAACATTTCATATGCACTGCTACTTCTCTGTTTTTCTCTCTGAAAACACACAAACGTAATCCAACTCTCTCCAGTGTACTTGTATTTATAACTATGAATATTAAGGCTTTATGGTATTTGATATGTAATTACACATTCTCTCTCACCACGTTGTGATTATGGGCCAAAATATGATACTTGGTGGGCCTCTTTTACAATATAACCCATAACTTATTAGGATCAATTCACCGTTGATTTTGGATTTCTGGACAATGTAATATAATATAAAAATTATATATACTTATTCTCTCCTCCTTTGTCCTCATGTGGTTCCACACTTCAGCATCAATATTACATTACTGAAAATGCAAAGTAAGCACATTATCTTCTCATCTCTTTTTTACTGTTGTATCTCTGTGTTCATCTGACCAGGAAGTACAACAAGATTAATTCGGTATTTGACAGTAAACAGCAAGTACACGTGGCACATTTTTCAAAACAAAAGGTAGCCTATAAAAGGAAAACACATAATAGAAGTGCATGTTTACGTTGTTGCAATGTACATTCAGTTAATGTCGTAACCTCTAACCAGATTTAGTCAAAATCTAGTTTTAAGACCTCCATTCTATCAGTTGATACTGTGCTTTTCTAAATAAACAGTGTGTGTGATCATGGTGATGAAGGAATATGTATCCCAGTGCAACAGTGTGGCTCACTGATGTGTTTTAATAGTTTTTCAACAACAATGGAGCTTTGTAGCACAGAGAAAGAAGATATATCAGGCTTTGGTTACAAAGACAACAGAATCGTTGATTTAGGTCTTTTCATTGTGTAGGGACCCACCGATGTGACTGGTGGGAGGTGACCACATGAACTCAGGAAACAGACATAGCGACACAAGGAACCTCTAATGCAGAGGACGCGAGAGCCTGCCTTTTTACCTACTAACTTCAAGCAACAACCGCAAGGAAGTTATCACCAAGCTATCAAGCTGCTGGGAAGAAGTATTGGAGCGATCAGCTTCCTCCAATCTGCACAACTTGATTGGAGCACAGCAAAGACGACACCTTTGACTTGGAACCACAACTTCAACACATGGAATTACAAACCCTTTTCTTCCATGGATCGGTAACGTACTGGGCTTACCTTAGCAGTAGCAATTGCACATGGCTGAGCAAGACCGTTCAACTTTGATTTCTAGAATGTACCTGTATTGATATGTTTACTATTATTCATTGAGTTTGACTGTTTGGATATTATTTGTAGTTATTTGTATTTGGGTAGGTGGCTTCGCCACATCTGATGTGTTTAGTTTATAATTCACATAGACAAGGTCTTGCATGCAAACTAAACATATTTTCTAACCCACTGCATTATCTGACACACATAAAGATCACATACAGAAACTGTGAATTAGTTAAACATAAACATAAAGCTTCAGATAATCTTAACCCCACATCACCCCCCTCTCTGTCCTTCCTGAGCACATGTGTTCCGAAGAACAAAGAGGCCATGTGGTGACATGTTGGCGGCCATCTTTGATCCCGCCATCTTTGTAGTTTTACAGTGCTCGCCTATTTTGTCTGTAGGCAGACATCTTGAGACAAGAAGCCATCTTGTCTCTCTCTCTCTCTCTCTCTCTCTCTCTCTCTCTCTCTCTCACACACACACACACACACACACACACACGCATGCTTACACACTTTGTTTGGTTTATTTAGTTTAGTTATTTAGTTAGATTAATATTGTGTTTTAAACCTTTATTATCTTGTAAATAAATGTTTGTGGAATATACATGCTGGTCTGTTTAATGTTGTACAAGAGTGAATAATGCCAACCTCTGCTATGTCAAGAACTCAGATATCCTTCAACATTTACTATCTATTTTGGTTATAGTTATTAATTTAGTTATTAATCAACATTCCAAATTGATAGTTTAGCATATATAATGAGACAATATTAACGTTTTGGTTATTGGTCCCTGATTCCAGAGTGGTGCCCCGTTTATTATTAATGTTTATTGATAATTAGGGCCCGAGCACGAAAGTGCCAGGACCCCAACGGTGTCCTGGCACGAAAGTGCAAGGAAACCTATTGTTTTTCTAAGGATTATTATTCTTTTTCTGCTGCGAGATCGCGTTTTTGAGGCCTTTCCCATCCCCAAAAACTCATGAAAAGTGGAATATGTATCAGAAGTCGCGAAAATTGCAAAGTTCTGTAGTGATTGGGCTCGGGTGTCTCCAGCAGGGCTCCATAGCGCCCCCTAATGATGGCAGGTTGTCAGAAAAAGTTACTCCGATGTACACGAAATTCAAGTATGTCATTGCTTTTTTCGGCCAACAGGAAGTCAGCTATCTTGGACTTCCTGCGTGATTTTAAAATTTACGAACACATGTTTGAGGACTTTGGGATGCACAAAAACTCATGGAACTTTACACGCACATCTAAACTAGTAATTACTTTGATTTAGTGGTGAAATTTTGCTTGGGCGTGGCATGTTGGCTCTCTAGCGCCCCCTTATGTTTTTTAGCCTTTGAACATGCCTTTGACGCCCTTGGTATACTCGAAAACTCATGAAAGTTGTCAAAATGATGGACACCTGTGAACTTTACGTGAACGTACAGCAATTGGGCTAAACGTATTTAGACGGCTCTATAGCGCTCCCTAACGCGTGGAAGGCCATAGTTTGGTCAAAGTTGATCCTATATTCATGAAATTTGGTATGCATATCCCACTCATTATTGGAAACATATTCCTAATTGGGATTCAGTAGCTCTGCCCACCCGGAAGTCGGCCATCTTGAATTTTGTGTTTTTCATGTAATCTATGTATTTTATGCATACTTTTACGAAGTCCTCCTAGAGATTTACGTGGATTACATACAAATGAACTACATGGGTTATATACTTGGGCTGTCAGAGTTAACATGATAATAACCTCTTAATGCTAAATCGTTTTAATGCCACTAGTTAATCATGCGATTAATCTCGATTAAATATTTTAATCAATTGACAGCCCTATTATATACAGATTATAGTGCATTACTTTTCGTAGGTGCAGCTATGAACAGTTTACGGGAACAGCCTGACCAAGGAGGACACTGTTGGGGACAAGCACTTGAGGTGGCACCAAATATGCCATCTCCAACAGACTACGGTTGGATGGACTCAAGCGATTGGTGACTTGAGGTCAACTCTTCCACAGATATGCCAGTCAATCCTTGAACTCTTAACTTGTGGCTGCAAGAAAGGCTAGAGGTATTGCAAATGCAAAAAAGCCTCCTTAAAATGCACAGCTCTGTATCAATGTGGAAGAGACTGTGAAGGAGACAGTGAAAATTGGTTCAACAACAACAACAAAACAATCAAACAAAGGCGTAGGGAAGAGGCCGGAGCAGATGGGTGGGTTAGGGTTAGAAACACAGGGCTTTCACCCAGGAAACAGCTGTTAGTGTCCCGTGTGAAACACAGAAGTCAACATTGACTTATTTCTTGCATAACTTCCGTACTTAAGTAACGCCACTTCCGTAGTTATTTTAACCCAAACCACAATCTTTTCTTAAAGGTACAGTGTGTAACATCTGTCGGCATCTATCGGTGGTGGTTGGAGATTGCAACCTTGTTTAGAAGAAGTACGGTGGCCAATGTGAAAACACAAACGGTCTTGATTACTGATGAGCTGCAGCGATGAGTATAATAAATGCCCCTAATTGACATTGGGCCTTTAAATCTAACCAAGTAGTTTTTTTGCCTCTACATCACAGGGGCTTAAGCAAGTGCACTGATTGCTCGTGTTGCAGGACATTTATAGGAAAACACATGAAAAGTAAGATATCATACGAACCATTGTATGAGGATACGTTGCCTCGGTACACTGCTCTTTTGAGGTGCTGCACCAGTGCATCCTTAATTGGGGGGATTTTCTCCATTCCTCTTCCTTTCTTTGTGAACAACTCAAGACAAACTTCATCGATGTTGAGTTGGCTGCTGGTGCGCTCGTAGAGGAGAATTGGGAAGCGCTCAACAATGTAAATGACCTCCTCTCGAATGCTTTTTGGAGCCTTTGACAGAGCCATGAACGCCTCTGTTGCCATGTCATTGGCACCCCACGTATCCCATGCTCTCTTCTTGCTCATAGTTGCAAATATAGATACTATGTCACAGCCAGTGAAGGCATGGAGCACAGGAAGGGCCTTGGATTTGTCAGGACCCAGAGACTTGGCAATCTCATGGGCAGGTATGTATCTGAAGTTCTTGCCCAAGTCCCAAACGCCACCCATAGCTCTGTCCATGAGACACATGTGCAATAGCTAGGACCTCAACATCTGTGTCCACAGTGCGCAGGGTAATATTTTTAGCCTTTTCTTGCAGAATCAGCAATAGCAGTATCCTTGTAAGTATTCATACGTGCAAAGGGTAATCTGATCCGTTTTTTGTGGGTTAGATGATAGAACATTGGGTCTGCAACAAGCCCCCAGGCTGAGCGCCGGGCTTTGAAGCAAATTTTCATAGTGGCCAAATGGTGGTACTACAACTTCTGTGTCCGTCATTTGATAACATTGGGCCCAAAAAAACTTTTCCCATAGACTTACATTGAGAAAGAGATGTCTGTAATTCAGCGGATCATTTTGTTTTTTGAGGTAAATCAACTTATCAAGTATGAACACTTGAATAGCCCTTGTTTAACCCCCTGAGGTCGAAGCTGTCGTATACGACAGGAAATTACTCTAATTACTATTTTTAAAATTTCTCCGGAACGCTGCGGTGTACAGACTTACTTGAACTTGCAGCTGCTTCTTCACCACCGTAGGTTTCTAATGAGGCTTGTTCGTATTCCTTTCAGACGGTTTGTATTCCAGCTTGTAACAACTGTGTTTTTTCAGAGTCTTCATAAAAGTAATATCTCCAACAATGAAAGTCTTCTGTGAGTATTTATCCATTCATCCGTGTTGAAAGCAGTTGTTGTTGTCGTTAGCCGTTAGTTAAAGCTTACAGATGGCACAATTTAGCCCGTGGTGCAGTGGGTAGGTCTGTTGATGAAACCGAGGCCGTGCTGGATGCTGCACAGAACAGCTGTTGATTTTGCAAGTTTTTTTATTTTATTTTTGTTTTTCAAAACAAGCCCTGCACTTATTCTGTGAAGATGAAGGAGTATCAGGAGCAGATGAAGAGATGGCTAAGAGGGAATTCATCCAGCTGATAATTTGTATGTAATTTATATTTGTTTTCAGTATATTTGAAATACAAATGAAAATATGGATAGTTTTTATATTTGTACATTTGGTGCTCATTTGGTTAGATTTGTAAGTGGCTTACATATATTTCCAGGATGTTTAAATTAAAAATGAGAATATATACATTTGGTGTTCATGTGGAAAGATAGTGTTTATGATTTTATTCAAGGTATCAGATGATATTCCAAACACTGTAGCTATCAAGCAATCTCATACAGTATGTCCTCATATACTGTGTGAGATGTGAAAGACAAAAACACTTACTGGGTTGATATATATGATCCGATATTTCAAACCTTCAATATTTCTAATGATTTTTATTTGTTTTACAGTGATGATGAGCAACCGGCTGCTGAAGAGCCCGAAGAGCATCCTCCCCAGCAACAAACAAGGAGCTCTGCAGAGAGAAGCAGGAGGAAGCCATGCACCACAGGAGCTCACAGCCCAGTTGTGTGGAGTCACAGCTGCTGTCCCTTCTGCCACAGAGTGACAATCTCTGATCAACCTGATGCAAGCAGGAGGGCCAGGTATGGAACTTAGACTTGTGTACACTGCAGGCAGACCAGGCAGGTCAATCAGACTACCACCTGGAAGGGTAAGTTGTGAGGTGTGGCCCTCTGGATCACTGCTCACAGGAACTGCTTTGAGGCATCGACAGTTAACTTTTTGTAGAAAAACAGACAGAAAGACGCCAGGACTTCGCTGTAAAAAAATGTAAATATCTTTTGATGCGTGTTGTTTAGAATGATAATTCTTTTCCCCTGATTCCCAAAACTTGGGAGAACATTTTTCAAAAGCCCAAAACCTTGTTCCTTATTGTTCTCTTTGTGGTTTGAATACATTTTTGTGAGATTCAATTTCCGTTTTGTTTTTCTCTTGTCTTTATGGTAATTTAATTTATTTATACATTAATGTGACATCACTGCAGCCTACATTTTCTGATGGCTCAGTTTGTCCTGAAAAAAAAATGTGTATGTCATGATTGTGCATTACAGTGTTGAGATTCTACAGTAATTATTACAAAATTAGACCACACGGACCAAAACTAGCAAAAAATGGCCTAGACCCCAGAGGGTTTCAACAAAGATTTAACAACAAATTTCATATCATGGAGTCTACTCCCACACACATGTAACACACTCCTCTTCAGTTGATCAAAGGTGCCAGTGATCATCTAAGGACACATCATGAAATATTCCCCAAAGATCATGTAATGCACACTCAATGTTTTCCTCAGAGAAAGATGACTGAACTCATCCAACAGTACCATTTGACTAGGATTTTTATTTAAGACATTCACAGTTACAATAATGCTTAACCTTAACTACAAAATGCTGATCATGTATGATTTCATTATGTATTATGGTAGTGGTGTCCAAACTACGTGCCACCAAACACCTTAATTTCTATGGCTCGGGAGTTTAAAAAAAATCATTAAAAAATCCCCCAATGGAATCACTGTCATACTAGGAGTTTACAAGGAAGTGCTTTTTGATTATTGTTATGCACTGTGAACTTCTTCAGCCCTAATCCAGGCGAGAGCCATACACCTCCACCTCACACAGACTCAGGAACTCTTCTCTTCCTGGGATGACTATATTGACGTAGCGACCGTCCATCCCATTACACTCAAACTCTTGGACACCACCTGACGGGATACTTGTGATCACAGCACACCTGGCAGAAGAAACAGAAATTGCGTTGTTAAATCCAAAAAAAGTTTGGCCTCTGTCACTTCAACAAAGGGCATTAAGCAGTTATAAAATCATACTTTAAACAATAAAACCAGATAAATGAGATACAATAATAAATTATATAGTATAATATTATCCAGGTGATATAGAATCAAACCAGTTTTAAAATGGGTGCTTTTAGCTGACATTTAAAGCGGTTAAGCAATACGTATTGTACTGTAAACAGTAATTTATCCACAGTTTAGGTGCCATGACAGCAAATGCATGGTCACGTAGGAACTGCGAGAACTGTCTGCACAGTGTCAGATAAAAATCCAGCTACACTAATATCAGTATTAAACTATTTGTAGAATTAGATTCCAGTGGTGGCTGTGTAGGATTTTTTCAAACTCATATGATCCAAACATTTCCAATAACTCCAGAGTGTTGCAAAGTCCAAAAGTCGAAATATATTGAAAAAACGTAGGTATAATAATTTCCCAAAATTCACAACATGTTTTTTTTTATCTAACGAAATAGTGAATGGAAGAGAAAACTCAGCCAAAATAGCACTGCCGCGGTTACTTGTCATGAGGTAGTGTTGTAGAGTTGAGGTCCTCTCTCCGCTCTGTGTCTGTGAAGTAGTTACGATGCGGCGGTGCTCGTGCATGTGTGTGGGGGGGCGTTGCCTTGGAAGGAGCCCCGAGGGGAGGGGAAAGGTTTAGACGGAGCTCCTGAGGTGAAGCTACTTTTAAATTATGCTAGCTTTCCAACATCGTTGACCCTATCTTTAAGTATTGAACAAATTGAAATTTTGACTTGAACATGAATGTATTTCCATCCATTTAGTAGATGAGATATTTCAGTCTAGAAAAAAGCGATGGACTGACCGCTCATGCGGCTAAAAATATTGATAAGACCAGCGGTAAAATATGTTGGGTTGAAATACGAAATACAAATGTATCTAAAGATGTAGGTGAAGAAACTAGGGATTTTAAAAAGTAACAGGTTGTAAGCTACCTGGTATTGTTGTTGCCATAGTTTGCAAGAGAATCTCCAATGCGGATCTCAGCTCCATTGAGTCGTTCTGCGTCTTCGTCTCGGTTGGTTATCTTAACAGAAAATACTTTGTGTGTTTTTTGCAGATCCAGTCGCCACCAGGGGTTGATGTTGTTTTTTGTGTGAGTGCAGGAGCCGTCCTCCCAATGGCTGTTAGGATTCCCGTCTATGGCGTTATATGCAGTGCCAAACATATATAGTGATGACTGTGAGGCTTTTCCTTGGAGTGCCAGGTTCTCTCCTGCAAAAAGAACACGCCAACAGAAATGACCAGTGATACCTGGACTTCTTTGTGGTTATCATTACAACAAAATCACAACAAGTTGTAGGTTTTTTTTAAGTGCACATGCAACATGTATGACTTCTGGTACTGATTTGTTTTTTGCAATGTTCCAATTTACTTTCTCCTATGACTCATTGAGAAAATGTGATTTAATTTTGCAGTCACATTGTAGGATGTAGGATAAAGACAGAATTAACCACCATTTACATTATGATTAATCACCATTTATAATATGATTATTTCTTTAGTGCAAATGTAGCTTTTAAGCACGTTGACTTAATATCATATAGTTTTGTTTTTGGCTTAAACCACAGTTTATAGAGAAGATGAAAATCACTGCATACATATTCATGTAATAACTCAAATTCGTACCCGTTGGGGCACGGTACCCATAGACTTCCACTTCGCAGAGCGTAAGATACCCTCTTCCCGGCAAAACCACAGACACATAACGTCCCTCCACACGATCAGTGAAAGTCAGAGTGTACGACTGTTTTGCACCACGAACTGTACCAACCCTAACAGAGTCAGAGAAAGAAATCAGCACATTTTATACCAACAGTCCTTAAGGGTTCAACGTAAAGAGGAAAGAAATATTTTTGTCTAAAGAAATATAAACTGTAATGATACTACAGCTATTGCGCATACCAGTAGTTTTCCATTTTTCAAAAGAGGTTAAGAAAAACTTTTTAGACATATTTATGACAGAATTTAAGCTTCAAGCATCTGGTGGGTTGGTTCCCATGGCAGCGGTTGACTGACATCTGAGAGCCGACATTGGTAACAATGCAAATAAGTAAAAATCCAGACTTGAAACATTCTTTAACTGTTCCTATGAACAAGATGCTCACACAAACTTGCACCAAAAAAGCCAAGTTTTTTAAAATGCAGGATATTTTCTTACACTGGGTTTGCGGCACCATTGTCTTGTAACGAGTTTCCAATGTGAACCTCTGCCCCGTTGAGCCTCTGTTGACAGCAGTCTCCTCTGTTGGTGATGATGACGGAGGTGACGATGTAGGACTCCAGCAGGTCCACTCTCCACCAGGGGTTGTTCTCTTCGTCAGTGTGGGTGCATGATCCGAAATAGAAAGTAGATTCACGATTTCCATCAATAGCGCTGTTGGCAGCACTAAACGCGTGCTCATAACGGTCTGACTGGGTCGCTTTTCCACGCAAAGCCACATTTTCTGTGAATGAGACCGTTGAAATGCAT
The DNA here is from genome assembly GCF_015220745.1 of Sebastes umbrosus. Taxonomy (NCBI): domain Eukaryota; kingdom Metazoa; phylum Chordata; class Actinopteri; order Perciformes; family Sebastidae; genus Sebastes; species Sebastes umbrosus. The sequence continues at coordinate 8,057,177 of NC_051279.1, forward strand.
TTCAAATAAGATTGTTTGTGAATTGTTAAGCTTTAATCTGTGTCTCAACTAATAAATTTACAATGGTCCAGAGAGCTCAACTGCACTACAACTAACAAAACACATGCAAATAGGCAAAAACACAAACAGACAACACAACCAACACAAAAATGCTGCTAGAAAGTTGCCCGGGCATGGAGTTAATTACTCCCTGACTAAGCGTTATGTATGACACCTGTATGAACACTGAACATTATATATACTTACACTAGGTGTAACTTAAGCTATTAGCTCACTTTCCAACACCATTGATGTGTAGTCAACTATAGTGCGTTTCTGTCTTGAAATGTCTTAATGAGCCACATGTCAACTTTTTGCTAAATACAATAATCCTGCAGGAAGTTGTTGCATATACTCTCTGATCATACTTACCATAAGTGATGGCTGAGCATGTCTCCAGGAGGAGCATCAGAAGGAAAACACTGAGTTTCATCATTCTGGTTGAGAGAATCATTTATAGACCATATTTAAAACAAATTATACTTGTTAACCTTCTTCATTACTGTTATGTGTCATATTAGAATTGGAAAGGAGTGATTATAACGGTAATGTTGGATGTGTTAGATTTCAACATTGATATAATATAAAATAGAGCTGTATTTATCCAGAGAGAAATTATTGTGCAGCAGTTGCAGTGCAAAATAGGAAATACATAGTATAGGTATTCAGTAGTGGTTACATTTCACAATTAGGATTAACGTTCCAGATATTACAGCTATTATTTGCTTCCTTATACTGCAGAGGTGGTACATAACTACATGCTATGTAAAATATTTTGTAATATATCTGTAATACCTTCTAAAGCAGTGAAAAGCAAGTTACAGTAAGAGAGCAGGATTCTCGGAAATTTATGTACTAAGATGATCTGATGCAACCAAGAAAATTAAAGTGTTACCTGGAGACCCCGACCGTCTGATGATTCAATGACAAAGAAAAAAAGGCTTCCGAACCCAAACCCAAACTAAGCGATTCCTGTGCTCTCTATATGCATTTTGGTTGAACCATATCCAACCAATCATAAGATATCAGATCAGATTCATCTTCAACACTTTCCCAATCACATCCCGTTGGTTTACTGCATGCACATGAATTTCACTTCCCTATACTTGTGAATTACTTTAGTTCAGAGAAGCACAGATGTCACTCTGGTTATTAGCCTAACGCTCATTACTCAAGACTTTATTGCATCATACTTAAAGGGTGTTTGTGTGATTTGGGAGAGATCATTTTCAGTGTACTCTTTAACCAACATGTGAGAAAGATAGCAGAAAACAGTGTCAGCCTTTCTCAATGTACTTTGACCTTGTAACGGTGCAGTGGTTGGTGCAAATGTAAGGAACGAATGAAAAACAACAGTATCTGTTGATGCTGAAAATGCTTAGTCGCAGATTTTTATTTTGCGCAATGTGCACACTCCCTGAAACTTCTCGGTTTTATGACATCACCAGTTTAATGTGTCAGTGTTTGAACATTTCATATGCACTGCTACTTCTCTGTTTTTCTCTCTGAAAACACACAAACGTAATCCAACTGTCTCCAGTCTACTTGTATTTATAACTATGAATATTAAGGCTTTATGGTATTTGATATGTAATTACACATTCTCTCTCACCACGTTGTGATTATGGGCCAAAATATGATACTTAGTGTGCCTCTTTTACAATATAACCCATAACTTATTAGGATCAATTTGTCGTTGATTTTGGATTTCTGGACCATATTATATAATATAAAAATTCTATATACTTATTCTCTTGATATTTCCACAAAGTCCCTAGCCAGAAAGTGAAAGAGCTCTGTTTTGTTTTCATCCACTCTCAGGAAGCCTTTACAGTTGGTTAGTATGCATGCAATATGCTTGAAATTGAATTTTGCATCTTCTCAGAAACTGTGATTTCTTCATAATACTTCTCACAATGTCACTGAATTCACCATTAACTAGTGTTCACCTGAACAGTTTATGATGTTGTATATGGTATCATTGTAATCCTAGACCATCAAAACATAGCGGTAGACATCACCTTTTCTGTATTATCATGTTTGGTTCACTAGATGTGATGCAAAATGTTAATTTGGTTGTCGCGAAAAGTTAAATGGCCGCCACGAGGCGTTTTGGCAATCGCTCCATTTCTGAAAATGTTAAGTGCCCCAAGCTGTACAAGTGTACCAAGTGTGAACATCATTTTCACATATCACCTAGACTATAAGGCAAATACTATATTTCTTATTCTTTTAAGCCTTTTAACCTCTTGGTGCTGGACTAGGATTTACTGTTTGCTTCTGCTTATTCAATGCACACTTCAAGATCATAAAAAGTTGCTGATCCCTGATCTGTTTGATGGCCGAAATGAGCCTTATCTACATACAAGGGCAAAGACAAGTCTGTTGTAAATCATCAATGAACAACAGCATGTACCATGATAAGATGTGCCCATAAATATCATTGTGTGTTGCACATCAAATCATATTCATTCATCAACACATCTTATTCGGCTCCTTGTCTTCTTCTGAGTTCATGAAGTTAAGGTATGTGGTTCTAGTTGAATAATGATGCTTTTAAATACACAGTTTTTGATGGTTATTTAATTTCTGTCTGCTTAATGTGCACTGACAGTAAAAGTATAATAGTACAATGTTTATTCCTTCAGTGTAATTATATTATTGACTCTCTTGTCTGTCTCAACCAGAACAATGAAACACAGTTCAGTTCTGCTTTTGCTGCTCCTTCTGGGGACGTGCTCTGCTTACACCTATCGTAAGTATGATCTGGCTATATATGTGATATCCCTGTTATAAAACATTAAAGTGTATGTTTGACCTGCACTGTGCAGAATGATGTGTGTGCAGAGTTTGACACTAGAAGACTGCTTTCACATTCATCTGTGAGGGAAAGTTTCTTGTGCTCTCCTTAGATTTCAGTTTAAGATGCGGATGTGTGAGCAGGATTTTGTGACATCACACTTTTACATGGTCTCCACACCAACATTTTTCACCAGGATTTTTTTATGTACGGAGTCAAAACATTTAACATACTCTGCTATGGAAAGAAATTAACTTTGAGCAGCTTATTTGTTGAGACATTTATTTAAACTCAATGCAGCTATAATCACTGTTTTTATGATAACAATGTATCAAATGACAATGTGACAACAAGGTGACAATGTGAAAGGGGTTGTAGTGATGAACCTACAGAGAATTATCAACTGAATCTGCAGCTCCCTTCATCTTTACGAAGTGAGTTATAGTGAGTTTCAGCTCATTGTTTAGCTGTCCAGCCTGAATATGACAGCTCCCTAAAAGTGAAGCCAAAACATCTTGATCGCCCCCTAGTGGCTGGCTGCAGTATCGGTCATAAATCCCGCCTCCTCCAAGTTAGTGGATGGGACATGGGCCAAACTAAAAAGTCAAAGTACACGTCAAATACATTTTTCCCAAAGATGGTTTCAATCATTTTAGGTAGTATGTATGTTCAAGTGATAATTTTTCTGATGTTTGGTTTTAATTAGTTATTCAAAAAAGGGGGTGAGTCATGATTGATAGCTGTTATTCTCTCTCGCTGACAAGCTGCGATTGGTTCGGGCGGCTGACCTCGATACCGCGGCTCCACCACCTGATCACTACTGTGCAGACTCTGGCTCCAAATGACGTCAAAATCTCTAGATGGCAGCTTCTGTATCAGGGATATTTTGGCTTCACATCTGTACAGTGGGAGGACGTGGAAACGTGTTGTCCATCTTTATACAGTCTATGGTCAGGCCCACAACTTTACTGTTTTGGTTGACTCTCACCGCTCTCGTAACATAATTTTTGGCAGCAGCAGGCAGCTGTTTTCAGTAAACAAAAAGCTCTAAAAACCCACTGTATACTACCAGCTCAGCAGCAAACAGCAGGCAGTTAGCAACGACTTGGTGAACATAGTGGAGCATTTAGCAGTTAAAGAGACAGATATTTCCCTCTGGAGTTAGTAGAGACCAAAAAAGAGCTACAAGAGAATGAATGTTGGACTTAAATCCATCAGGTGGACACAAACACAACTCCTAATGAATGACCATGTTGCTCTGTAACTGCTGGATATGTAAATAAGCAACTGTTGGCAAACAAGTTCATCATATCAACTTAAAAGTTGGAATAGATAGATAGTTGCAGGTTTAGTAATTTACAAATATTTTCCCATCATTTTAACATGTATTTCCACTGTCTCATTCACAGAAAATGTGGCCTTGCGTGGAAAAGCGTCCCAGTCAGAACGTCTTGCAGACTTGTATGGATTTGCCTACAATGCTATTGATGGAAATCGTGAATCCAACTACGTGGCTGGATCATGCACCGCCACTGTTGAACAGACCAACCCATGGTGGAGAGTGGACCTGCTGGAGTCCTACATCGTCACCTCCATCATCATCACCAACAGAGGAGACTGCTGTGCAGAAAGACTCGACGGGGCAGAGGTTCACATCGGAAACTCTTTACAGGACAATGGTGCCGCAAACCCAGTGTGAGTGAATGTAATCTAGTTTCAAGTCAAGTCAAGTTTAAGTTTCTTGTTCCTCTCCGCACAGGTTATGCAAAAACAGGAACAAAATATAGAGCCCCCGGGGCCATAGAACAATAGGAGCAGCAACTTAGAGACTACAATTAAAGGTGCTAAATTCAATATCCAGAACATTAATATAGCATCAAAAAACGACTTACTATATAAAGATATAGAGGACTAATATCTACCTGAGCAGAGAATGAAGTCACTCTCCCCACTGTGCCCCACTGGCTAGCTCCGCACTGCTCTCATACGCTGGTTACAGCCGATAACACCATCTGACCGAAGACGTCGTCTCAGATAAACACAGTTACCTCTTTCAGCACTTTCGCTGTTGTTGTGCTGTTAGCATCGTTAGCTGAGACCAAGCCGTCGCCATATTGAGAGCTGTTGAGAGGCAATAGAAATGCTCCCAATCCCATATTTAGCACCTTTAAGATTAAAGTTTGTGACCGAGTGCTGAGGTGCATTATGTACGTCCTTTCAAGTACTGCCGTTATAAAACAAATGCATGCACTGCTTCCTCTCTCTCTTTTAGGGTTGGTGTAATTCCTCATATCCCAGCAGGCAGGTCTTTAAAAATTATTTCCACCAGACTTGTGGAGGGACGTTATGTGACTGTGGTTCTGCCTGGCTTAAAACGAATCCTTACCCTCTGCGAAGTGGAAGTCTACGGGTACCGTGCCCCAACTGGTGAGAACTGAATATGTGGTTGCAGAAAACAATTTGCAAATTTGTTATGAATAAAAAACAATTAACACATTTATTGCTGCTAGCTGATGGTGCATCCTTCAAGTTTTGCTTTGCTGATTCAAGTAAACAAAAGGCATCTTCACAACTTTCCATGACATCTCCATCTTTTACTGCAGTTTCTTCTTACCACTGGAAAGGGCAACAATGTCAAAATAGTTGTGATTTTCAGTTTCAAAACATACACAGATTGGGGTCACTTTGTTCTGCAGAGAGTATCAAGAAGAACTGAATATCAGTGCTGATGTTTGCAAATGTGTCCTTTATGCAGGAGAGAACCTGGCACTCCGAGGAAAAGCTGCACAGTCTTCACTGCATGGTACAGGCATTGCATATTTTGCTATAGATGGGAATCGTGCTGGCTACTGGAGCCAGGGTTCTTGTACTCACACAAAGGCCGACTTCAACCCCTGGTGGCGACTGGATCTTGGCAAAACCCATAAAGTGTTTTCTGTCAACATAACCAACACTGTAGATTCTGTCCCACAACGACTTAATGGAGCTGAGATCCGAATTGGAGATTCTCTTGAAAACAATGGCAACAACAATCCCAGGTAGTTTAATGCCCATTAACTAACATACTACTACAGCTAAAAGTTTGTGATTAATGAATAAATGTCATTGGCTTTGTTTGGAAAAAAAACTAAGAATATACGTTTGGCAAAACTTAGCAGTAACTTATATCTATCAAGTTATTTAGTCCCTTATTTAGTCCATTTATTCAAGTGATCATTTGATAAGTCAAAGTATTTTCTTCCTCTGCTAGGTGTGCCGTGATCTCAAGCATCCCTGGAGGTTTTACCGAAACCTTCCAGTGTAACGGGATGGACGGTCGCTATGTTAACATCGTCATTCCTGGAAGAAGCGAGTACCTGACCCTGTGTGAGGTGGAGGTGTACGGCTCCAGACTGGATTAGGTCTGAGAAGATTCAAGATTCATAACAACATTTTACATTGGAGATGTTCAGCTGATGCTCTTGTACAGACTCCTGTTGGAATATAATATTAATAACTATGTTTTCTTTAGTGTATAATCATCTTATACTATGAATCGTGTTTTTGCTACCTTAGAATGAGTAGTTTATATCTACATAGGGAGCGGGTCTTCTTCACAGAGCTGGCTGCCATGTTTCTACAGTAGCCCAGAACGGACAAACCAAACACTGGCTCCAGATTGGGCTATCGACTGGATGCGTTAAAGTATCCTGGTCTCAAAGAGGATATAGACTTCACGTTTGTCGTAAAAAAAGAAAGAATCTCTGTATAGACTTTCCTGTGTTTCTCACTGCCTATGTTAAAACCTATATATGGGTACCTTTCTTCCATTTATGATGTATTAAAAAAATGTCTGTGTAATTTCATCTTATGTTATTTCATGTTTTCATTATTTTCAATGTGTTTAACATGTCATGTTATTTTCCGTGTCATGTGATTGCCTCCCATTCAAAGTCAACATGTTGACTTTTTTAAAATGACTTAGCTACTACAATGAAGGCTTTTTAATATGTCTACTTGTTATTATATTTTGGATTGCTTTTCTGTTTGTCTATGTTTATTTTTGCAAAGTACCTTCAATTTATGTTGTTATCTTACCTGAAAATATATCTGTAATCTGTAATTTACTTAACATCTAAAGAGTAAAAGAAGGTTACATTTACTGGTATATGTATGTGTGTGTATGTGAGAGATGGCACCATCCAGTGGTGACACTATGCTGCTTGTTTTTCGTGTTGTATGCTTGTTCAGTGATGAATGGACTGAAATGTTGCTCATATGAGAGAGCATGACTCTCTTCTAAATAGGATAACCATAGAATTTTCCTCATGAGGCATATAAATCCAGTCTGTGACACTCAGACCCAACCCTTTTGGTTGCTATTAAAGGGGACCTATTATGCTTTCATGATTTTTCCCTTTCCTTTAGTGTATTATATAGTTTTTTGTGCATGTAAAAGGTCTGCAAAGTCACAAAGCCCCAAGTCCAGCCCGAAAGGAGTTACTCTCCCCCACAGAAACACTGCTCCTGAACAGCCTAAAACGCCTTGACTTAAGTCCCGCCTTTTCTTCTGTAACATGGTGATGTCACCAAGTAACACACTTTGCCTAGTGGCTAGTTTGGCTTGCCCTTAAACAAAGCTAGTTAGAGTCGAAGTGGAGTCCAAAAAAGTTTGGTCCAGTTCATCCAGTTTCAGACCAATCATAACTGTGGGGCAGCTGACCAATCAGAGGAGACTGGGCTTTTCGAGGGGGAAAAGAGGTGCTGCAGCACAGCCAGTATTAGAAAAATAAAGCGTTTTCTGAACATTAAGTAGAAACCGTAAACACAAGTATGAACCTTAAAATAAACATAATATGTCCTCTTACAAGTATGTAGGCCTAGTTTGATTTTAGGGGGCAGACAAACTACTAAAGTACTTCACACACAGAAATATTCTATTTCTACGACTACATACCTGTGGTTAAACACTCTCGTGCATGCAGCTTAGAGCCACAACTGCGTGCGTGTAGTTCAGCTTCCCGCCTCGTTCACTGGCCAGGAGCTGCACATGCAGTTGCTCACTTTTACAAAGTGTGTAAGACAGATAATCGTCAGGAGACGAGCTAGTTAACGTTAGCTGTTGGACAGCACAGTCCTCCATGGCTAACAGTTAACATCAACGGAGGTTCCATTGAGTTACATTATCGTGTATCATCACTCTATTCAGTAAAAAAGGGGGGAAGGGCGAAGATGTATTATAACATTATCATGATGCGTTCAAATGTAGTAAAAAATTAAATGTATTTTTTGAAACATGTTTTCACAGCAATATAAAATAGATATTAGAGAGGGAATTATGACCTAATCACATCCTAACACTAGCTCTAAGCAGCATATAATACATCATTAAAATTATTTATGCTAAGAATGTTTTTTTAATCAAATCAAATTTTTAAATAAAAATAAAATGATTTATTTCCGAATCATTTGAATTGTGTGTTTTTATGCAAATAACCACTAGAGATGACAATAACAATGTAAAAGAATAAAAGGCCTTTGCACAACCAAGTCTGTATTTCTCGTATGAAATTGTCGCACGTTTAAAAACAAATACAACCTCACGTTGTATCAATCACATTTACACTCCAAAACCTTCATCCTTCATTAAAGTTTTCGGAACAGGTGAGATTTTCTGCGTTTTTTCGTATCCGTTAAAAGGCAAGAGAGGGTTGTTTGACCACTCAGAGCCACCATCCGTGCTTAAAGAAATAAAAGAATACAGGGGTGCCCCGGTAGCTCATCTGGTAGCGTGGGCGCCCCATGTACCGAGGCTGAGTCCTTACCGCTGTGGCCCTTTGCTGCATGTCATGCCCTCTCTCTCCCCCTTTCATATCTATCTCTGTCACTATCAATAAGGCAAAAATAATCTTCAAAAGAAATAAAAGAATACAGAGATGCAGAATTTAAAGATATATTGTGGCAGGTGATTGCAGAACACATCGGAATTGGAAAGTGATGTTGTCACTGTTGTCATGACATGTCCCCTTCAAGTGTGAAAATACAGCTGAGTTAAAGCCAAAGCTCAATAGGAGATAAAACATGTTACAAACTGTTCCAGGTGGAATGAATGCAGGTTAAATGAAAACAAAGTGACAAGCTGTTTTTTATCGTTTAGATTTATTTCATCAAAGGTGACATAATTTGATGGATTTGAGTGTTTTCGAATTATCAAAAACACTTTCTTAAGATTAGGCAACAAAACCACTTAGTTAGGTTTAGGAAAAAACAACATGGTTGGGCTTAAAAATACTACGTCTGTAAAGTGAAAATATGACTTGACGTTGTGAACACGGAACACGGAACCCCCACTTTTGCTGGATCATCCAGTGAATAGCAGACAGCGCTGTTTCAATTATCTGACTACGACCATAAAGTGGTAGTGCATTTCACAGCAGCCCCTCCTTTTTCACTCAGTGTACAGCCGCTGTCTCTCGGCCTTGTGATTGCTCGTAGTGACGGCTGCTGTCGAAAACACAAACAGAAAGCCTAGAATTTTACTTTATCCATTTTAAATAAATTCTCCTCTGTGTTTATTATCTACATCAACCAGTTACATAAAAGTTACTACGAGTATGCATATACATTTGGCTGAATGTCACCAGATAACACTGTTACTTGTTAAATGGAAACACCTGTACATTGAGGAACAAAAGCCTGAGGAGCAGGAGGAAGAAGTTCAGCCATCATTCTCAACCGTATATAGAAATGTGTTTGTGTTTCGGGTTAGAGTGAGTGTCTTTGTCTGGTGAGGATCTTTGTTTCCCATCTAGGTGCTCTCTCTCTCTAACTGGCTGGAGGTGTGGGTTCAGTCTGGGGTGTGTCGGCTGCTGATTGGTCCGTCCATCATCTCTACAGTTTAAAAATGCTCAGGTAGTCTGACAGCAGCCTTGTTCGGTTCTCGGCCTCCAAACCTTTGTGTTAAAGCTGTGATCTAGAGATGAATTATAGCCTTAGTGCCCTAGTTGGCTTCATAATTGTGTAACTTGTTGTAGGTTTTCTTTGTTGCCAAAGATAGCACTTCAGTGGTAAGGGTGAACTGCCCTCATCGCCCTACTCTACCCATAACAAGGCCTACTGGTGAAAGATTCTTTTCAACTGTCAGTTGGATAAAACTGGCATCAGGGCATCACATCAGATTGAACTGTTTGTCCCTGCTCACCTTTGAAAGGGACTATGAAGTAATTTCAGTGTCCAACAACTAGCTCCGTCGTCTCCTTTTGGAATCATCAACCAAAGTAAGCTAATTTACAATTATTGGCTAATGACCTATTTTATTGGGTATAGTTTATTTTCGGTGAACAATTTGGATTTTATGCTGATGTTGCTGCCAGCTGTGTGTGAGAATATGTGGCCGCCGTGCCAGGCTATGCTATGCTGTTCATGTTTGTCTGGTTGGATCAGAATCAGCTTGATTGTCCAGGTATGAGTAGTAGACCTACACACATAGGCTATCAGGAATTTGACTCTGGTTATTTTACTCTCATTGTACGACGAAAATAGAAATACAGCTAAAAACAAGGTCAACAAATCTGAACAAGAGTGAAGAAAGAAGATAAAAATACATGTCAGGTGCCTGTAACGTCACCTCTGATGATGATGTATAAGGCTTGTAGGATTAAATTGTGATACATGGCCTGTTTTGGTTAACATATGCCTTTCAGAATCTTATAAGTAGATAATTGGTCTTGGACGGGACAGGCCCACCTGATTTTCTCTGTGCCCACCCACACTGTGATTTCTGCCTACGCCACTGCAGTGCACAGTAAGCAGACAGAAATTAAATAACCCCCCAAACTGTGTATTTAAAAGCATCGTTATTCAACTTCAACCACATACTGTACCTTGACTTGCAAAATAATCCCAGAAGAAGACGAGGAGCCGTTGTTAATGTTGCGTTGGTGAATGAATATGATTTGATGAGGACCACACAGGGATATTTATGTGCATGCTGTTGTTTATTGATGATTTACCACAGATGACTTGTCTTTGCTCTTGTATGTAGATAAGGCTCGTATCGGCCATCAAACAGTTCAGAGATACATTTTTTATGATGTTTTATTATTTTTTATTTTGTTTCTTTGATTTTTTCTGGTGCTAGTTTTGTATTTGTAGATTCAGCCCATCGAGAAAGTGTGAAGTGCATTAAATAAACTTCAGCTTAGTTAAAACCTTTAATTGATGAAGAATGCAAACAGCAGAGCTATTCGTAGTTTTGTAAAGCACAGTATCAACTGAAAGAATGAAGGTTTTAAAACCAGATTTGACAAATACAGCTTGACATTAGTTGATTATATATTGCAACAATGTAAACGTAGACTTTTATTATGTTTTTTTTCTTTTATAGGCTACCTTTTGTTTTGAAAAATGTGCCACGTGTACTTGCTGTTAACTGTCAATTCCCGAATAAATCTAGTTGTACCTCCTTGTCAGATAAACATAAAGATAAAACAGTAAAATAAAAGAATATAAATGTTGCTGATACGCTGAGATCATATAAGGCACAACTTCCTGGTCTGATTAGATCATGTAGGTACTTTGCATTCTCAGTAATGTAATATTGATGCTGAAAGGGAAAACAAACAATGAAGTGTGGAACCACATAACAAAGGAGGAGAGAGTAGGTCCATAAAAATATAAAATAAAACTATGTGTTCGATTTCTGTACACACTGATGATGATGATGAATTAATGTATTACTTGAATTAACATGATGGTCTGACAGGGCCGGTTTTTCACACAATGCCACATTTTCTATAAATGAGATAGTTGAAATACACCTCAAAATGTATAATGGAAAAATATTAACCTGTCAGTCATTATTCACAACATTTGTCCAGTCGGATTACTTTTTCAATGGAGTAGCTCTGGTTTAACAAGCTAGAACACTCCCATCCATCTGTAGCTAGCAAGTGAATCTTAAGCTATGATTGCTTTGAGTCTGTACAAGAGCATCAGCTGAACATCTGCAATATAAAATGTGATTGTTATACATTTTGAATCACCTCAGACCTAATCCAGTCTGGAGCCGTAAACCTCCACCTCAGAGAGGACCAGGTACTCGCTTCTTCCAGGAATGACGATGTTAACGTAGCGACCGTCCATCCTGTTACACTGGAAGGTTTTGGTGAAACCTCCAGGGATGCTTGAGATCACAGCACACCTACAGGAAGAAAAAAATACTTTAACTCATCAAATGATCATTTGAATAAATAGATACTCTAAAGGTTCTAAATAATTTGATAAATATAAATTATTGTTAAGTCACAGGCGGCAACCCCCGGTTCTGAAAGTGAAGCCAATACGATAGTGCCTTAAACTTGCATTCTTTCTAACAGCCAGCAGGGGGCGACTCCTCTGGTTGCAAAAAGAAGTCTGATTGTATAGAAGTCTATGAGAAAATGAGCTTACTTCTCACTTGATTTATTACCTCAGTAAACATTGTTAACATGAGTTTATGGTCTCAATCACTAGTTTCAAGTCTTCTTCAATACAGCATGATGTTCATTTAGTAAATTATGGTCCCATTTAGAGTCAAATAGACCATAAAGCAGGGTATGCTTAAGAGCATGGCTACCTTGTGATTGACAGGTCGCTACCAAGGCGTTGTCCGGTCTGGGAGTTGCCTGCACTTTCGTCTTAAAACTTTAACCCTTTCAAAGAGTGTTTTCAGTTCATGAAAGTTAATTATAACCCTTTTGTGTCACTTCTGGTTGCAAAAAAAACAAGATGGCGATGGCCGAAATGCCGTACTCGAGGCTTCAAAACGACAGTCCACAAATCAATGGGTGACGTCACAGTGACTACGTCCACTTCTTATATACAAGTTATGCCAAACCTCTATTCTTCAATTTGTTTTTTAATTGAATATAAATGTGTTCCAAACAAACCGAATGACAGATATCCATTAATCACAAAGTTATAGTTATACTACTATTTAAGTTAATAACTGTAACCTACCTGGGATTGTTGTTGCCATTATTTTCAAGAGAGTCTCCAATTAGGATCTCGGCTCCATTTATTCGAAAGGGCTCATTACTGTAGTTGGTTATGTTGACAGAAAACACTTTATGGGTTTTGCCCAGGTCCAGTCGCCACCAGGGGTTCAAGTTTAAGCCTGTGTGACTGCAAGAACCCTGGCTCCAGGAGGCAGCACGATTCCCATCTATAGCATTATAGGCAATGCCTGTAGAATGCAGTGATGACTGAGTAGCTTTTCCTTGGAGTGCCAGGTTCTCTCCTGCATAAAGGACACATTTGCAAACATCAGCACTGATAATTAGTTTTCCTTGATGCTCTCTGCAGAACAAAGTGACCTCCGGTGGGAGGGAAGAAACTGCAGTAAAAGATAGAGAAGTCATGGAAAGTTGTGAGGATGCCGGTTGTTTATCTGGATTAAGACACATTTAGCTCAAATAGATACAACTTTGCAAAGAAGAGATGTATTAGTAACAGGAAGTGCATGCATTTAGCCCGTTTTCAACGTTATAGTTCAAACGGTTTGACCGCGGCTATATAAAAAATTAGTCAGAGGCATCACCTAGAAAATCACATCTTGTGGCTTCAGCCACATATTCAGTTCTCACCAGTTGGGGCACGGTACCCGTAGACTTCCACTTCGCAGAGTGTAAGGACTCGTCCTAAACCAGGTAGAACCACAGTCACATAACGTCCCTCCACAAGTCTGGTAAAAGTCATTTTTAAAGACCTGCCTGCTGGGATATTAGGAATTACGGCAGCCCTAAAAGAGAGAGAGGAAGCAGTACATGTATTTGTTTTATAACGGCAGTATGAAAGGTAGCAACATAAAGTAAAAAATAACACCAACACTTAACCTGCTTGAAAAAGAGTAGAGGCAGTATTTCACACAGCAAATGCCACATGTGCAATGAGTGTGGCTATCATTTAGTGCACCACTAGTTAATAGATCATAAGATGAGCTGCGTCAGGATGTGGGTGGCTTACATCTGCCCAACAATTTCCTGGGTGAAACCCTTTATTTAAGAAGTCATTACGTTCACTCACACTGGGTTTGCGGCACCATTTTCCTGTAAAGAGTTGCCGATGTGAACCTCTGCCCCGTCGAGTCTTTCTGCACAGCAGTCTCCTCTGTTGGTGATGATGACGGAGGTGACGATGTAGGACTCCAGCAGGTCCACTCTCCACCAGGGGTTGGTATGTCCATCAGTGTGAGTGCATGAATCGGCCCCGAAGTTAGAATCACGGTTTCCATCAATAGCATTGTAGGCAGCCCCAAATGCATACAAATAACGGTCTGACTGGGTTGCTTTTCCACGTAAGGCCACGTTTTCTGTGAATGAGACACATTACAGAGACAGTGTGCAGGATTTGGCGGCATCTAGTGGTGTGGTTGCAGATTGCAACCAACTGAGTACCCCTCCGCTCACTCCTCCCTTTCCAAGACTGCAGTAACGTGAGCCACCGAGGGCAAAACCGTGGTAGCGCCGTTCGCCTCGCGCAGAGGCCATCCTTACCATAATAACACTACTTTCCAAGCAACAGAAGTCAGACAGCGCCTGGCGGTACCACGGTTTTGCACTCTGCGGCTCACGTTATGCAGTTTCACAATCGTGTTGGAGAACTACAGTGGACTTCAGGTAACGTAAAAACGCAAATAGCTCTCTTTAATGACAGTGTTTGGTTTTTCTGCCCTGGGCTACTTAAGCAACATGGCAGGCTCCGGGAAGAGGACCCGCTCCCTATGTAGATATGAAGGACTCATTCTAAGCTAACGAATAAACAGCGATTCTTAGTTCTGGTGATTATACACTATTGAAAACATAGTTCTGAATATTATATTTCATTCCTACTAATAGATCCCCAGAAATGTATCACCAAACATTTTAAAGGAACACACTTCTTTTAAAAAATGTTGTGATATCCTGCATAACCTATTTTTTGGCCACTTGGGGGCAGCAGAAACAGGTTGTGAACACAACATTCACATATCATCACCTTTTAAGTTGATATGATGAACCTGTTTGTAAACAGTTGCTTATTGACACATAACTAAATCTCCATTCGTCAGCACCAAAATTTTTTTTAGCTGTATCTTTAAAAATCCCCGAGACATCTTTTAAGACATTTTTTGTTTAAACTTTTCCTCAAAAAAATTCAATTAAGTTCAACATTTTTTTCATTTCAAACGTTTAAAGCTGAAGTAGGTGAGATTGGAGCAAATATGATTAAAAAAAGTTATTTTTATAAAACGGTCGCTATATCCTGACTGTAGTACATAAAACAAATCATGATCCTCTGTGTCCTCCGGTGCGCCTAACGGCATCTGAAAGATTTCACTTACTGGAGGAAAACAAGCAGCATGAACTGATCTGAGGTCTGCTGTCCATCTGCCGTCTATGAGAGTTGGCTGTCAATCACTCGCGAACGCTGACCAAACGGACCAAACTAGGCAACGCTGATCAAATATGAATCAATATTCTGTTACGTTATGCCTATTTCTCTCCTCAAATGTTTTCAGAATCATCTTGTAGGGCACGGTTTAGCTGTAAAATGAGAAAGTTGAAGCCTGAAAAACAGAGCCATGATGAGGTGCAGAAGTCTAGTTTTCTCTCCGAACACTTGAATTACAATATGCTGAAAGGTTATTATGGAATTTTTGCCAAATGATGCCAAAAATATACTGCCTAGTGCCACTTTAACTGTTGCTATCTTCAGCTTCAATAAAGAGTTCATTCCAGTGTACGTACACTGGAGGCTTCAGGTTTCCACATCACACTTGTGTAAGTTGCGTACTGGACCATGATTGGCTGCAAAGTTGTTGTGATGTCACAAAATTACCTCATACGTTTTACAAGCTGAGATTTTTACTCCTTCAGCAGATGAATGTGAAAACAGCCTTCTAGTGTCAAACTGCACATACATCATTCTACACAGTGAAGCTCAAACATACACTTTAATGTTTCATAACAGAGATATTACAGATATATAGCCAGATCATACTTACGATAGGTGTAAGCAGAGCACGTTCCCAGGAGGAGCAGCAAAAGCAGAACTGAACTGTGGTTCATTGTTCTGGTTGAGACAAACAAGAGAGTCAATAATAGAATTACACTGAAGGAATAAACATTATTATTATTACTGGATGAAATTTATCCCAGACCTACAACAATATTTGCTCCAGAAGTTAAAAATTCAATGTGCATCAAAATAAAATAACTCATATAAGAGGAATAACTGGTGGCAAATAAGAAACTACACGTATAGTCTTAACTGTCAGTGCACAGTAACCAGACAGAAATTAAATAACCATCCAGACTGGATATTTAAAAACATGATTATTCAATTAAACATATACTTCATACCTTGACTTGCAAAACAAACTCAGAAGAAGACGAGGAGCAGCTGCTTAAGATGTGTTGCTGAATGAATATGATTTGATGAGAACCACACAGGGATATTTATGTGCACATCTTATCATGGCACATGCTGTTGTTTATTGATGATTTACCACAGATGACTAGTCTTTGCCCTTGTTTGTAGATAAGGCATAGGTAGATGATTCCTTTGATTTTGTAGATTCAGGATATACTACTTTATTGCCACATCAACAGCTACTAGTCATTGAAACATAATAAAATATACAGCCATAACAACAAGACACAGGACAAGACAAGTGAAAATAAATAAAGGAAATAACACAGTATAGCAGCTCATTGAGAAGGTATGAAGTGTATTAAATCAACTAAAGCTTAGCTATATCCTTAACTGAAACAGAATCTAAACAATAGTGGAAATTATGCATTGTGTGTTGTGCAAACAATTTTGTCCAACTGCTTTTTCTCTTTGGCTGTGGTGACCAGGCTGTATTAGACCGGAATAGAAAAGGTAAGGGATCCAGTCACAGACTGATAGAACTGAAGCATCCCCTCTCAATGATCTAAACGTCTTGGTTTGCCTCATGAAGAAAAGTCTCTGGTGGGCCTTTTTGGATGATGGAGATGGCGTCATCCTCTTCAGACAAGAGGAGATGGTGTAAACCTGCTCCACCTTCTGGTCTTGGATGTACAAAGGCACAAACTCTCTTCAGCCAGGTCTGATATCAGCTGACATACTGTATGATCCGTTCAATACGTTCACAGCTGGACAGGCTCTTATTATGTGTTTTGCTTTACCTTTTGTTTTGAAAAAATGTGCCACATGTACATGCTGTTTACTGTCAATTCCCAAATAAATACTGTACTTCCTGTTCAGATAAACACAGAGATAAAACAGTAAAGTTAGAGAATATTTATGTTGGTGATGAACTGCAAGGTGATAAGGCACAACTTCCCGGTTTGATTAGATAGTGTGTGTACTTTGCATTCTCAGAAATAAAATATCGATGCTGAAAAAGCAAACAATGAAGTGTGAAACCACGTGAGGACAAAGGAGGAGAGAATAGGTCCATAGAGAAGCACTGAAAATGTGCTTGATTTCTCTATGCTGATGGTGATCAGTGAGCAATATTGAAGGAATATTGAATTTAAATGTAGTCTACAGGTGCTATGTTATAAATATAGATGGAACATGTGTGCATCTGTATGTGTTCAAGCAGGGAAGAATATGAGAATGTTTTTAAGTATTTTTATTTCAATGAGATTAATTTGCAAACATTAAGGCAGAGAATAAAACATAAATGTCTGTCAATAAACAAGGCATATAAGATTAGACAGAATATTAAAGGATAAACTAAGCAAACAGATGGAAAATAACTAAGAACCTTTTCTCAAGTACTGTGCTAAAGTACAATTTTGAGATAGGCCTACTTGTACTTTAATTAAGTATTTTTTGCAACTATACAGTTCTGCTCTGTTACATTTCAGAGGAAATACTGTACTTTTTACTCCACTACATTTATTTTACAGCTGGAGTAACTTTGCAGATTTAGATTATTAATACAAAATATAAATTAACTAATAGGCCTAGGCTAAATTATGATATAGCCTATTATTATAAGATACCAAGCAGTATATAAATAATTAAAAATAGTTCCACTTTTACCGGAGTGTGTGTGCGTATAATATAATACTAAAAATGCTTTCTTTTTTATCACTCGCGAAAAGGACAACCACTACTGTAGATATCCAATTTCTAGAGTAAAAAAAATTAAAATCGAAGAGAGGAATGAAGAGTATCAGGGCTGGAAAGTCAAGTCAGATCAGTTATAGACCCACAGTTTTGGCCACAGCATGTAGATGTAAGGATTCTGCCGTCATCACAGATGAATAAGTGTTTGAAGCTAAACGTGTGTGGCTTCCAGTTTGGTGAGAACAGTCATTTCAGATCTTGTGTAGTTTTTGTTTTATAGAAACACAAACACAGGAAACTTTAAACCGTGTATAGTCGTGCCTTTGTCAGCAGGAAGCAGGTGCAAATAGGTTGCTGCCAATAAAATTGAGTCTCATGGTTAATAATAAACTTGGTTTTTAAGATCTCTGTTAACTACTTCACTTGTCAGAGTTCAACAGATTAAGTTTATTTATCAAATAAAGAGAGAAAACATGAAACATCAAGTCCCTCCAAAGATAACTCAAATTTCTGTTCAAGTTGTTGAACGCATGATATCAATCATCTCACATATCTGTCTATCATGCACATAAACTTCATAATTACATTACCTTTTCTCTGTGGAGGACAACAGATGACTTCACATCGTATCAAATAAGAAAAGTCACCTACTTGCCAACGCTGATAACACACATCCGAAGCTCATTTTGCACTTGCAACTAGCACTGTGAAAAGGACAAACTTTCCTGCAAAGAGATTTCTGTGTTGATTTTTATTTTGTTGATAGCACTGTCAAGAGTCCATCAGGAGAAATTCATACACTGATGTCATGCAACTGAAACATTCAGAAGGGTATCTGATCTGGGTAGTAAAGGGTATCTGTATATCTTTGCACAAACAGTAAACATTATTCACTCTTTTCACATTGAAGTACATGTCAACACAATCCACCAGCTATGTGGAAAATTAACTGTAATATGAGTAATAGTAAAATAATAAATAGAATACTTATTGTTTATATATACATACAAATCAAAACATGCAACTGAAGTCTATACAAATGTTCATGAAGAGGGAAGTCATTGGTTTGCTTTCCTCCTATTCATCAATGCTTGCACTTCCTTTTTTCTTAACAGTCATGTCAACTGTCAAACATTTGGTCGAAATTCCAGGTAAAAATCTCCTACATGAAACCGACAGTTTCTCCTCAGCAATGAGTGATGTAATGCGTATGCAGTATTTCCAAACTTGTATTTCCTGTAGCAAGTAGTTTGTTAATGCAGTAGCTGCCAGGAAGGAAACTTGATAGAATGGCAATGAAGAGGCCTATTGTCAGACTTTGTGCCCACAGCAAAACAGTTGCGCCCAGGTAAAATCATACAGCACACTGTACCACTGTGCATGCATACAGTGAACACACACACACACACACTACAGACGTTACTCAGCACATGCACGTCTCACGTGAGTGCCCAGCTAGTGGAACTGCAGCCTTTTCTCTGTCACAAACAGTTTCTCTTCCTCCTCAGTGAGCTGGTTTCCTTTCACACTGTAGGAACATGATCAGACACCATCAGATATTGATTCACATTCAAAACACATTTATGCATTTAAAGTATATACAGAATACATGGAAATGGCTCTGATGCTGTGAGGGATTTGTCTACCTAATTACTTCTACATCTACTACAGTGTGTAACTAATATTCAATTAACAGACAGTAGAGTACGGTTCAGATACATTCAAATGAATTCAGTCTACAGTTGAACATGAAAGGCTGACCGCACATACCCATACAAAACAGACTAATTATCTCTGTAGAGAGTGACATCACCTGGTAGAGAGGGCTAATTCAGTATCCTGCTTTTACCAGTAAATGTTGTTGTTTCTACAAAATCCTTTATAAAAGAGGAAAGCTTGTGATTTTATCCATGGTAATATACTGTATTATAAATTAAATCTGTGATGTTTGACCACCTGGCGGCAGAGCAAACGCAACATTGACATATTACATTTTAAGTTGATATGTTGAACTTGCTAGTAAACCATGATCATTCATCTTGAGTTGTGTTTGTGTTCATGCGATGAATGTACATCCAATATTCTCTCTCTTTTAGCTCTGTTTTTGGTCTCCACCAACTCCTGAGGGAAATATCTGTCTCTTTAGCTGCTAAATGCTCCACTATGTTCACCAGCTGGTCTCTGTGTCTGTCTGCTGTTTGCTGCTGTGCAGTGGGTTTTTAGAGTTTCTTCTCTGAAAACAGCTGTCTGCTGCAGTAGTGCCGAGATCGAAAAGTGACCGATTGTGTGCTACTGTGGTTCAGAGTGGTTAGCCGGTCCCGGGAGTGGTTAGCCGGTCCCGGGAGTGGTAAGCCGGTCCCTGGAGTGGTAAGCCGCTCGTGTTCCTCCACCAAATACCTTTTCCTAACGGCAGTTGCTGCTTGAAAGTGGTAGGCCACTGTCAGACTGTCATACCAGCACCGGCTCCTGATATTTTTTTTGTCTTTATTAACAACATAGCGCCATAAATATAGATATGATAGACGTTGGGGTATTTTCTCACTATAATCTATCTTTTAAGACTAAGATAAAGGATATACCCCGATGTTTATGCCAATCATATTTATGTCGGTACAAAACGACATATGCTGCTGCAGGGAGTTAAATGCTGTGAATTTATAAATGTAGATCCCCCTTCCTGGCAGACAGGCTGTAAACCTGCCTCTGCGGACTCGAGCCAATAATGTAATTTATAGTTAAACTATCAGGTGTAATCAATACATAAAAACACACACATTGTCATTTCAGACTATCCAAAGATAGATTATGGTGAGAAAATACCACGACGCCTATCATATTTATGCCAGTAGAAACGGCTTATGCCACAATGATGACCGGTTATATGCCATAACCGGTACACATGCCATACGTATGCCTAGTAAATGTTCCACAACGTGGAGTTTTATTTATGTGTGATCGTGTGTTATTATTAAACATGCCAAAAATAATACAAGTATTATTTGGTTCGTTGGCTCTAAATTTAGTCAGACTGGCTACAGTGGCTAAGGAGGCTAGCTATAGCCTCAGGGTACATCGGCAAGTATCAAATGACTTTATATATTTATATTTACAGCATTATGTTGTTAATAAAGACAGAAAAAATATCAGGAGCCGGTGCTGGTATGACAGTGTGACAGTGGCCTACCACTGGCACCTGCCATTAGGAAACGGTATATGGTGGAGGAACAGGAGCGGCATACCACTCCAGGGACCGACTTGTGCCGCTGAACCACAGTGGCATTCCATCGGCCACTTTTGGAGCTCGGCATCACTCGTCTGCTGTGACCCAAAACGACACTATGAGAGCTGTGATAGTCAACCTAAACAATTAAGTTGTGGGCCGTACAGATGAACAATGAGCTGAAACTCACTATGAAGCTCTGTAAAGACGAGGGGAGCTGCAGATTCGGCTGATAAGTCTCTGTAGGTTCATCTCTACGAGAGACACCTTTCACATTGTCACTTGATACATTGTTATTATAAAAATATCGATTATAGCCGCCCAATATCTATCAACCAATAAAACCAATTTGCCCCTCCTACCAGCTATCCTACCTTAAATAATAATATCCCATTGGTTTGCATTGACAATGAGATGTAACTGTGTTAAACAGTTGGTCCACAGCATTTGGAGGCCGTTAGAGAAAACAAAGGCCTGAAAGTCACTGTGAATTACACCTGATCCTCACCATATGTCTTTGACTGCTGTGATGTGAGTAAGAGCATCAGCGAGATGTTTGATCCCATCCACGGTGAACTGGTTGCTGATTAACCTGCAGACATAAATATATACAAAGCAGGTGACTTTCTGACAATCAATGTCTGACCAGGGTAATCAACAGGCCTTTACATCGTGTGAGTAAATACAGTGTGTTTATGCATGTGTGTTTTCTTTACCAGAGGTGGATTAAACCTGTGTTCGCTTGGACCAACTCAGCCAAGTGTGGAGCTGCATCATCAGTCAACTCGTTCTGCACCAACCTACAACAGAACAGACATGTACTTCTATACAGAGTAGTTGTGTTAGAACTGTGGAAATCACTCAAACTGAGCGACCCGCCTACCACAATATCCTGAGCGTGCTGTTCTCTTTCAGAGCTTCCGCCAGGCACTTCCCACCTTTAGATGTGATGTCATTGGCTGAGAGACTACAACACAGAAAAAACAGAAATGAGTCAATTTAATCAATGCGTTTAAATCAGCAGGTTTTCATTGTCTTTGTAGGTAGCTGCCTTCCCACCTGAGGTTGGTAAGGCTCGGGTGGTGCCTCAGAGCTTCTGCGAATGCTTCTGCTCCCTCGTCGCCGATGCTGTTCCCCCACATTCTGCAAGCGAAGATATCAAAACCGTCATGATCTGAGCTGCATCAGCAAGCATACAAACACAAAGGGCCTGTCTTACTTAAACCAGCAGTATCCTCCAAGAGATTTTTTTTTTAGAAATTAGTAGGGCTGTCAATCGATTAAAATATTTAGTCGCGATAAATCGGATGATTGTCCATGGTTAACAGTGATAAATCGCACATTTTTTATCTGTTCAAAACGTACCTTGAAGGGAGATTTTTCAAGTATTTAATACTCTTATCAACATGGGAGCTGGCAAATATGCTGATTCATGCAAATGTATGTATATATTTATTATTGGAAATCAATTAACAACACAAAACAATGACACATATTGTCCAGAAACCCTCACAGGTACTGCATTTAGCATAAAAAATATGCTCAAATCATAACATGGCAAACTGAAGCTTTAATTTCAAATTTTAAAACGCACACACACGGCCATCAAGATTAAACAAGTCAAACAACTCCTATCGAGTTCACAATGCGTTATTCACCAATGTTTTTTGTCAAGGGCTGTTAGCCTGTCAAGAATTGTGCGACTTGCTAAATCCTGATGGACGTATTGTAATGGTTTGTCAAATTTGGGTTCAATCAAATACATCGTTAAGATAACATGTTACGCATGTTTTGTGCGACTTGAGAGATAGTAATAAAACAATGTTTTTGTCACCATCTGAAACATTCGTCCATTAATGCTCTCTCGGAGCCTCTCCACAGCTTTAATGAGCCCAGCGGGATACAAACATCCTGCATTAAGTAAATCCAAAACAGCAAAGAGGTTTTACAGAAGTGAAGTCTTACCCCACATCAAATATAGAAGTGCTCCTCTGAATTGCGCTGGCCAAATACCTCCCACCAACACTAGTGATCTTGTTTTTACCAATCCTAAGGACAAAGCAATGTCAACATCAATTTAAGAAACATATGACCACAAAATATTCATTTTTACAGTTATTATAATCATCATTATTATAATATTCTAATTCTATATTGGTACAAGTTAGAAACATACTTGACGACTCGCAGCTTTGGGCATTCCTCAATTATCTGAGCCACTAGCTTGGCTCCAACATCTGTGATGTGATTGTTGTAAAGCCTGAGGACAAAAATACAGATTAAGGCTCAAGATTCTGTTTCACTCTCAGAAAAACAAAAGCAGAATTGTACTTTATGGAGCACTAATACTTGTTTGTATAGCCAAAAATATAATCATGTACCCAAGAGACCAAAATGTAGCTTTGAACAAAACAGTAGTTAGAAATATAGTACACTCCCCTTTTACCCACTGGTTCCTTTTTCTTCTAATTAACATTTTCCAATTCCCCCTGCACTGCAACTTCGTGCTGCTGCTACTAAAGCCTTGGGGCAAACAAATCTGCAAATATTTGCTCCACCTCTCATTAACTTCCTTTGAAAACCATGAACCAAGCACACAACTAAATTACTAGTGCATGAAGCAGCAGAGCAAGCCACAGCATTTTTGTTTAACTAAAAACCTAGTCTAGACGGATATGAATAACACTTTTCATGTCATGTAGAACATGAATGTTACGTATAACTATGACCAGAACATTTATGGAAAAACTGCTTTTTCAAAAGTCAAGAATGACCTTTCAATCCAACAATATAAGTCAACATGGACGAAATCTGCTCAGAAAAATTCAAATTTGATCTATAATTCCATGACAAGTAGGAAAACTAAGACTGGGCAAACTCTAACTGGACGATCGAAAGCTCCACAACAGCTACTGAGTGGACCCACATTCACTCAAGTACTGTATTAAAGAACAATTACTTATACTTTACTTGAGCATTTATATTTAATGCCACTTCTTGCTCGTACTCCACCACATTAAGAGGGAAATATTGATGTTTTTACACCATTAAATGTATTTTTCTAGCTACTAGTTACTTTTCAGATGGAATTTTTAAAGATGAAACCACTGGTTCCCAACTTTATTGGCTTTTGACCAATTAGAAACCTTGGGCCACATTTCAGATGTCTATGACTGAAGGCCAATTCAATGCAGAACTTGTAAGGTGAGGTGAACATGTATTTTTAGTTTGTTGTACTGGTTCACTTAAGTAAACATTCTGAATACTTCTTCCACCTCTGGTCTGGTACATATGTATCTTGGAACAATTGCCAAATTTACTCACCCCAAGAACTCCACAACTTTGTGCTTACACAGCTCCTCTGCAAGAACCTCAATGCTGCTGTCTGACAGGTGATTGACACTCAATCTGAGGACAAGCAGTTTGATTAGTGTTTGGTTAGATGAGTTATAACATCAGTCTGAATATCCCTCAATGGAAATTAGAAGGTATTTAGAACATGTATATATTTTTTACCTCACTATTGTCATCTTACAAAAGGAGGGCTTCAGCTGCTTCACCCCATAGTCACTGATGTTGTTGTTGTCCATGTCAAGGCCCAGGAACTTCTGACGGTGCTGCAGTACAAAGTTCAGGGCGGTGCAGTCACCTGAGTACACGTTACAGTAACCCAGCTTGATGATGCCAGCTGTGATGCCTTTCGCTGTCATCTGAGCGATGTCTTTGCTCCCTGTCTCAAAGATGCACCTCAGCATCCACAGGAAGTTGGGCAAAACATGAACGATCCTGCCAATGTCACTGTTGTAGTGGGGTAAGCCATGGAGATGGGACTTTACACTGGTGGAAAGGTAGGATTTTAGTAAGGCCCGTTTTTTCTTTAATAACACAGGAGATACCAGATGCTCCATCAGGCCGGTGTGAGCCTTGGACAGCAGTCCACTCAAGAACAGATTGGTGAACTGAAGGTGCTCATTAGTTGCAAATGGCGTCTTTTCACTGGACTTTGAGGAGCCACTGATGCAGAAGTCAAAAGGCAGACACATTGATTCTCTTTTCCTGCTGCACTCAGCGAAGAACTTGAGGATGGAGCTGGCAGCAGCCTGCTCATCCAACACTAGAGCAAACGCCGCCAGGAAGGACTGGAGGGTGACATGGAGGACTTCAAATGTAGCAGGGCTTCCACTTGCATCATTCTCACTGACAGGTCTAAGAAAGCCCAGGGTCAGGTCCTCCTCTGTCAGGCCACACGCAGTGATCTCCTCTTGGCTGCAAATGAAGCTACCTCTCTCCATTTCCTGAAGTGCTAGATTGGCAAACGCTGCGAGAGGCCTGAGCCCTGCTTTGAATGTCTCCGAGACACACCGAGTGCTTTTCTTCAGCAGAGATGGCGCGGGTGAGGCTGAGCGGCTGAGGAACACCTCAGACAGCAGGAGGAAAATGCCCGTGAGTGTGATGCAGGTTTCAGGCAGGTGAAAACTATCATGCATGGTGTGCAGGTGCGTAAAGCTCTTGAATACAATCCAGCAGAACAGCGGGGTGGAGCAGAGGCCACAGAGGTGGGGGCTTGCATCCAGCTGAACTGACACCAGCTCTCGGTGCTCCTGCTCCTTGAAGTGCAGATCAATGTAGGTCTTCAGATGAGCTGGGGAGAACCCCCGCAGAGCCACCTTCTTTCTGATCACCCTACTCTGTATCTCGGTTCCTGTCCTGGCCGTCAGCACCTTCTGGGAGCCCTTGAGTAGTTTCCCACAGAGCAAGCTGTTGAGCAGCTGGAGGGGGTGTGCCTTGACTTCTGGTGACACCACTTCAGGAACGTTCATCAGGTCTTTCATCTGAATCTCATCATAGCCATCGAATGTAAAAAGAACCTTCTCAGGGAAGCGCAGGATGTAGTCAAACACCTCATTATCTGGATCAAGATCTGGGTAGCAGTTGTATTTGAACAATAGGTCTCTGAGGGAGATCTGGTCTGTGTCCTTGAAGATGCTGAACATCCTACAGCGGAACTTAAAGAAGAAGATGGCGTCCGTCTGCAGCTCTTTCCTGGACCAGAGGTTCTGGAGCTTCTGCAGGAGGATGGATTTTCCCACACCGGCATCCCCCGACACGTAGATGGTTTCACCTTGGGGATTGAAGACCGCATGGTCTCCTAGGAGCTGGTCCAGACTCTCCAAGAAGCCCAAACTTTCATTGGTGTCGTTGAACAGTTCCATCAGTGTGTCAGTGTATAGGTCCTCCAAACGGGTCTCCTCTCGCTGGCCGTATGACATGATGAAGCTGGTGTCCCGGCTCATCTCATGCCTCAACTTCCCACAATACCTGCTGACTTAAAGGAGGCAGACAGTGAATTATAAGTTCCAGGGATTCTGTTTTCTATTTAGGACGAGACTAATTTTAACCAACCCAAAAATGGATGTTGTTTTTTTGTGTTTTATGTTTCTATCTTTTATCTTTGCTGCAAACTAAACTATACTTTATATAGAATATGGTTGATAGAACATATTTTGGACCAATAGAAGACAGGTGCATGAACATACCAGATAGGATGATTATCTAAAACAACTCTGCAAAAACCATACAAAGGTATGGAGCAAAGCACGGTGAGATTAAGAGGGAGTTAAAGGGGACCTATAATTCTTATTTTCAGGTTCACACTTGTATTTCAGGTTTCTCCTAGAACATGTTTACATGCTTTAATGTATTTTTCTCATACCAGCTGTGCTGCAGCACCTCTTTTCACCTTCCACTAAATCTTAAACACTCTGCTTGAGCTCCTGCCCCGCCCTCTCGAAAAGCCCAGTCTGCTCTGATTGGTCAGATGGCCCACTGTTGTGATTGGTCAACCGAACCAAACTCTTCAGACTTCGCTCCAGCTCCGCGCGAAATAGCTTTGTTTGAGGGCGTGCCAAACTAGTTGCTAGGTAAAACCCCCTTACATGATGTATATGAAGCATAAAAAAGAACATCTTGGTGGCATAGACCAGCGTTAGTGATTATAATACTTACTGGGATCTGTGTTGACCACTGTCATCACCGTTACATCACTTTTCGGGTTGTAGCTGATCTCTTTCAACCACGGCTGGAGGTCTATGTATGCATCACACACTTTATAGATGACGTAAATAAAGTATTCGCAGGCCTCCTCCCCTTTGCATTGGACTAGCTCCAAGATTTTGCGCACCTGAAAAATAATCACAATGAAAGAACGTCTGTGTTGGTTATAACGTCACAAACTTACTTTATTTTTGGATTTTTTTAACCAATATATATTTTACAGAGAGATAAGACAATGTATTTAAGATGTTTTTTTAATGAATGAAAATTAAACAAATGTTTTTTATTTAACAGATGTCTTTGGTTTTCCTGCCTGATCCGTCTTGGTGGCAGTTCGCTGTACGATCTCAACATCTTCTTCACAAACAAAGCCACAGGCCAACAGGTTGTCCAGGATGCATTGAATACTCCTCAGCCTGGACACCAGTAACTCTCTGTGGTAGGTGAGGATGTTGAGGCACGATGCCTTGGCTTCTTCTATCTGACCCATATTTACAGCAGAACTGTCACCTGTGTGGGATTACACATGGGCAGATTATGAGATAACGGGGGCACCTGGGCACAGACATTCAAAGTGCCCCACCACCTCTCTTACATAGGAGCAAGACACATTTTTCATAGTCATTGTGAGTCTCTTTGTCGTCTTTTTATGTCTCTTTGTGGTCATTTTGAGTCTTTTCCTTGCTGGCCCGTTCAGTAATCCATCCATGGCATTACAGATGACAAGGAGCCATTTAAGCATTTTGCTTTACGCTCTATAATCACATTTTAGACATCCCCAAATTACAGTAAAACCAGCCACAATGATAATTCAAGACTTCTTCAAAGACACAGTCTTTACACTGATATTACAGATATTATAAATGGACTCACAGTGATAACTTCAGAAATCTGCAATTGTGTTTTTTAACGAGTCCAGATAATATTTTTTAGATGTCTGAATAAGAATCCACATTAGAGAAGTACATGACCTGAGTCTGAGGCAATACATCTATAAAAAAAAACACTGCACCAATCAGTACTGGTTATAACGACTTGGCACTGGCACAAATAGTGCAGAAACAGGAAAATACACAAATAAATTGCCACAGACAGCTGCCCCAAAGTTGTTTACTTCTCCATTTTGACAAGTCAATGCTATACATATCTTAAACTAATTTAGTCGAAAAGTAATGACCAAATATTTGTACATAATTCTCCCAATTTTGTGCCAAAGCTGTTTCCTAAATCTTTTAATGGTCGATATGGTTAGTAGCTGTAATATCATACAGACAGTAAATCACTCACCAACTCCTGCCAAGTGGCACTCCTTAATGAACTGTCAAAGTGATCACATCCCCCTCTCTCTTCTCTGTGTTTAGCACTGGTAGGTGATCACAAAGTTACAAATATGGAAATGTGTTGTGTCATTAGTTACATTAGCTGTTTGTTTTGTATCATATCTGTAAACTAACTGTACTGCTGACTGTGGTCCAGTAGAAACATAATGATACATAACAACAACTGAATCTTACCATTGTGTTGCTTCCACACCAATATGCTGTAAACACTGGAAAAAAGAAACTGTTGCTACTGTCAAAATCGCCTATTAGATTACTTTGTGTACACTACATCTACTGTCTACAGATAGAAACTGTCAGTCGCTTTCTGTTGTAGGAAGTGAAAGTAGTCATTTCACACAATCTGCTGGTGCTGCATTCAGGTCCCCAAGGAAATATAGGAATTTCAAACACAACAGGTATTTCTTATTGAATAATAAGACTACAAAAATATAAATAACTATTTACAGAGCCACGTGGTGTTTTCACTTTATTTTACTGTGAAAGATCTTGTGTGATCCCTGTCTTTAAGACACTGACCATGAATTGTAATGTGGTTTGAGTCTAACCCACGGATGTGCATATTATATATATATATATATATATATATATTATATATAATAAGGTGTGCCTGGCTCACCCAAAAATCAGATGATTTTTTTTAGTTATAGCCTTACTAAAACGAGTTACTATTACTAAGTAGACATCCATTGTTTGCATAATGAGGCAGAAGTGCATAAAGAAATGTATAAAGGAAATAAATACATAAATAAATTTTAAAAAATACATACATTTAAAAATAAATATAAAACAAATCAAAAATAAGTGCAAGAAATAAATAAAAAATAAATGCAAAAATAAATAATTCGATTTAAAATTAAATCAATACATAAATAAGTAAAAGGGAAAATTAAACAGAAGAGTAAATAAATAAGGGAATTAATACAAAGATAAATAAATAAAGAAACTAATTAAAACCGAAATATAAATGAATGAATTAATTAATTAATTGCTATATTTATTTTTGATATTATTTTTGCTACTTTTGATGACATATTTATTTATTTTTTCATTTTGGCAGGTTCCATCCTCCATACCCTACACACACATTTAGCAGGAAAAACAAGTCATGAACAGTCATTGCGTGCGGCCAGGACTGCCCCTGGATCATGTGGCACACAGTTTTTCTGATGCACACCCACAGTTTTTTTTTTTTTTTGGCTACGATAGTGGTCTAACCAGGAACCTTTGCTGCACATGTATCTCTCTCATTTCCTCTCTGTGATAAAGACGAAAAATGCCCAGCCATACTTATTATTTGAACTGATAGTATGATCTACTGAGGCATATTCTTAAATAAATTTGTGGAACTTTCCTTGCAGTCACTGACACACAGAAACCGTGACGTCAGTAAGTATTATTTCAACATGGGAGTATTAGTTTCTGGCTCTCTGCAAATAACTTCCCATAAGTCCACCCCATTGTCTGCTGTGTCCAACAATATTTGTTTTCGCCCCGGCCCCCTAAAAGTTTAATATAGCATTTTTTTTAGACTATTTTGTTTTATATATATGAAATTTACTGTAACTTTTGTTATAATAAATCGGGTAAAAATCAGATAATTCTGAATATCTTGATTAGCTCTACAGCTGTGCCATAACTACATCAATCTACAATCGTCTAGAGTGCAAACTCTGCAGTAAGTCCAATTGGAATTTTTTGGGTACTTGTTTGACAGTAGAGCTTTCACTATGGAACACTATAATGGGTGTAAAAGTACATTTCTCTACTTTTATCACATATCCATATCTACTGATCGATAATGAAGTATTGTGCATGCAACCTCCCTACAATTTTAATTGAAATTCACAGACTGATGTGTATTATATGAAAGATAAGTCACTAAAAGGTGGACGTAGTTTAGAGTTGTCACATATAAAACAGCAAATTATAGAAGAAGAGTGATCAAATAATTATATTATATCATATATAATTTTATTTTGCTTATTAGGTGTGTTAGTATGGACTTCCCTGCTGTAAGGCTAGAAATTGCTGTGGATTCGTTCAGGACGTCACTCTTCCACATCATCTACACAGCAGCAACACGTGGCTGTCGTGGAGAAGAATCCCTATTCCTCTTCAGCATCGTCCTCTGAGTTTTGACTGTGGCAAAGCACGAGGTACGTTCACCACTGCAGGTGACGCTGCATCATTTGTGCCAGTTGATCCATTGTTTTTGCCAGTGGTGGTCATGCAGCTGAGGCTAGTGGTCCATCATCAGTGCCAGCGTTGGTTTTTATCATCAAACCAGTGGCAGCTGATGGTGAGGCATCTGAGCTGGTGGTGGTTGCTCCATTGTGTGAAACTTCGGGAGTCCCCAGAAAAATGGGGAATAGTTTATTTTCACTCTTACACTGAGCCCAGACTAAGAGTCACAAGAGTGACTATACTCACTTCCTCCACTGTAGTTGACAACTATTGAATTCTGGTCTTAATCATCTAACAACCAAAATATTTTCAGATGGAGGTCCCTGAAGGGAAATCTTATCAAATGAGGGTCCATGACCTAAAGTGTTTCCATTTAGGGGTCCTTGACATGAAAAAAGGTTGAGAACCACTGCTCTAGGCTACTATTACTTTATTCTACTCATCCTATCTTTCTCTATTATTTACCCAAACTCTTGTTTTCTACTTTGTTTCACCATCTCTCACCAGTGAGCTTAGCAAGCAGTCATTTGGGGTTCTCAGTAGTCACACACTTGTCTCCAGGAAAATGCACTTCTTTTGTTTTATTTGGTGAAGCCGCTCAAATGTATCTCTCATCTGGACTGCAACTTACAGAAACATTACCTTCCACCTTCTCTTTCCCCCTCCCTCTCAAACACAGAGCGAGTGACGCAGCGTTCAGTCCGTCTCTGTAAGTGTCTCAGTCCAAAAGTCAAAATCTATTTATTTTTTCAGTAAATTTGGACTTTTGGACTGAGATGAGATGTAATCATTTCCAAAATTCACAACATGATTTAACAAAATATTCTGCTTCATTCCATATATGTTGGCATTTAGCCTTTCAAAAACAACATTTTCACTGCGGTCAAAAACTGTTTACTCTCCCACTTGCACCTGTACTAACGGGGCGTTCTAGCAGCAATCTAACAACACCAAAAATTACACTTATATGACCAGAAGAACTCAAAGTCATATTTTCCCCAAATATTATAAAATGTTTTTTTTAGGGTGATAACATCATAAAATATGTTGATAGACATTTGAAGCTTCATTTGAAAACCTCGATAAAAGCTTTGAATGTAAAAATAAAGATTCCTGTGACAAAGCCTATCTTGCCTTTGGGTTCACAGTAAATGCGGTGGGAGATGTGACAATATGAGACCAAACAAATTAAGAAGACAAATTTACATCAAAGTCATGCCATTAAAATAGTGGTTTAATAAAGTTTAGGTGAAAGTTGTATTTTTTTATTTACACATCCAAAAGTACAGAAAGAATAGTGGAAGGAATGTTCATGATCTTGATGTTATTTCAATACACAAGTTAAACTTGGCACTTTTTTTTCCTCCAAAGGGGGAATGATAGAAAAAGTTTGAGAACTACTGGTTATAGTGATGAGCTCAGGAGCTTAAGAGTTCAAAAGTCTTACGGCCTATGGTATGAAGCTGTCCCTGAGCCTGGTGTTGCAGGACTGGATGCTGAAAATACGTCTAAAAGACTAATTAAAGGCCATAGCATCCAAACAATTTAAAGGCAAAAAACAGAATAAATGAGTGTGAACTAGTTAATTTGTGTGAACTGAACTTTGAGCTGGTTCTTATGAAGTGTGAACTCGCAGATCACTGGAGATTCATAATCATCGTCACACTCCACAGTTTCTAGGTTTTACTTCAGCTGAAGTTCAGCGCTCTGGAGAGACATGAGTCCACCACACAGAGAGCAGCAATCAGAACTGAGCAGGCTTCAGTTCCCTTTCTTTGCACCTTGTCTACCACGTCTCGTGCTTTTTCTTCTTTGGATTTTGTTATGGCTGACTGCATTTCATCATTAGTTTCAGACTCACTCCCAACAAACGGTGTCCTAACTCAGAAAAGCTACTTGTCAGCTGGGGCGCTGTCCTTTGCTGGGACGCTGCCCTCTGCTGGGACGCTACCCACTGCTGGGACGCTGCCCTCTGCTGGGACGCTGCCCACTGCTGGTATGCTGTCCTCTGCTGGAATTTCCCCTCTTGGTTCTAGAAGATAACCAGGGAAAAATACTTTTGTAACAATCACTTTTAAACAGAGATCTCTTGGAAATGGATTTTTAAATTGTATTATATTCATCATATACGTATAAATGCATACATGAAATTTGACCTCTGCATTTAACCTATCCTTGGGGAGCAACTTGGCGTTCAGTGTCTCGCTCAAGGACACTTCGACATCGAGACAGTAGGAGCCAAGGATCGAACCGCCAACGTTGCGGTTAAGGGACAACCACTCTACGCACTGAGCTACGGCCTCCACCGTTCATTTAATGGAGCAATGACATGCTGGAAATTACTTGTAGCCTTAATAAAGAATGATATGTGATGTGGAGGTCCCTGAATGTACATAAGAGCTATTCTAGTGTATCACTGGTGTCTGAACTCTGACATCAGGTGAAGTGCTGCTGCAGGAGGGTGAAGTCTTTACCTTTCATTGACACGTGGCGTTTCCAGATTTCTTTGCTCTCTTGAGTCGCGACCGTCACAGTCACTTTCTCTGTTGTTGTAGCCAGGAAAATTTCAAATGTTGGATGGAAATTTGGTCCATTTTTTATGTGAAATTGGTCCACCTGAACCCAAGAAGCAAGAGGTAAAAATGTTTACTTTCCTGATTGTGAATCTACAGTACATGCAACCAAACTTGTATTCATGGTCATTCTGTTTATAAACATTAGAAGTGTAGAAATGACTTGACTCACCTCAGGCTGTATATGGGTGTTCTCAGGACAGTGGACACTGTAACGTTCACCAAAGTCGAGTTCACAGTCGGAGGACATCTTGATGTACTGAGAACGTCCTTGTTGGACGGCAACCTTAAGTAACAGGACATTTTCTATTAGTTTATGCTCAGATAGTCAAGGTAATTTAATGCACATTTAAAAAACACAAATTTTGAAACATGCTTTACAGAGAGATGCGAATTACAGTCAATTAAAAACACAACGAGAATATACTGTAATTAAATTAATAAAAGCATAGAATAATTGATTCTGGATAAAATCCCCCAAAAACAACCGCAATGCACATCTTCATCATTTTAATTCTAAGCGCTGTCTCCCATTTTTCTTTAACCAGAGCAGAACCAGGCTTATTATTTTCCGTTGGAAGATAGAATTGGAAGATAGATTTTGCAACTATCTTTTTTTTTGCCCTCTACAGATCCACTGAACTGTGACCAGATGAATTGTAAATATCTGTGTAAGTGTGTTGCTGGAAACATGTAGGAATCCCTCAACTGTTGGAGGTTTCATCATCATCATACAGGTCGCTAATTATATGTTTGCCTTTTTGAGCCCATCATTGTAAAAACCAAGGTAGTCTTGAACATAATTTGAGTAAGTGGTGAGAAGGGAAAGTTTTCCTCCATATTTTAACAGACTGCATTATAACTGGATTGTTTGTTGAATCATTTCTCACATTTCTATTGGTAATGCAGTCTGAAACAAGTCAAATTTAATATGTGACTTTCTATTTGCATCCATGAGAGCGATTCTTATCTTCCAACCAAGTGAAATAATTCTTGGAATTAAGCTAGTTTACAAAAACTAAATTATTGTATTTTTTGAAAAGGCAATGTGATACAAACACATAAGTATTTGACGTTAATTTTATTTAATTTTCTCTGCCTGTAAGATTTCTCGGCAGAGTGATCCATCCCAGGAAGTCTTTTTCAGTTTTTTGTGTGTTGTGTTTACTATTTATGCCATCTGGTGGAAGTGTCACGAATGATACTGACAGGCAGGAATACACACAAGAGAGAATCCAGAAAGAAAAAAAAGGGACGATCAATCTGAAGATTTACAGTTCAGATAGATTTAGATTTTCACCGCAGCACGAGAAAGTTTTATAAGAGGAGCACAGTGTGAATCGTCTTTTTGGAAACAGCTGTGGCTTAAAACAAGAGTTTTAGGCTGATGGAGAGCAGAGAGCTTTACCTCATGCAGAGGGATGTTGGCCTGCAGCATAAATACATAGAGTACATGTTTTGCTTGGCTCATGGGTCGGAGGAACAGCAGAATTTTCCCCTTTACTGTCAGCGTGTCTTTCAGAAACCTTCGAACGACATCCCAGACCAGGCCAAAGGCAGAGAGGTGAGGGACCTTCACGACCACATGAGTGTCTGTAATCTCCAGCGGCTCCAAGATGCTCATACCATCATCAGTCATGTGGACGACAGACAACCCGCTATCAAGGAGCAACGCTGTGAAAGCAAAGAGATGTTAAGCCTTTGTATTACTGCTAAAACAGGTCAATTCTTTGCAATTTTACTAATTATTTCTTAACATTGTATACAGCCATGTCTTTACCTTCCTTTGTTTCACAGTGTGGGAGGTGGAGCTGACAGACGGCAGCATCCTCAGAACACTCGATTTTGTACAAGCACCCTGCAGGCGCCTTGCCAGCTGGTTGGAGGATGTTGTCATCCCATATGACAGTCTTGTACTTCAGCTCTGCCTCCTGAGCCATAACAAACACCATTCCAGTTGACTCACACTGGAACACACCTGGACCAGGACACTTGAACCTGTAGGATGTACTAATGTAACAAGCATATATCGGCCTGTTAGTCACATCATCTGTTTTCACTGACAGGTGTTCATATGCAGAGAAAGTGATTGTGGTGTATAACACCCAGTGGACCAATGCACTCTCTTTTAGGTTGTTTTCAGATCTGTTTGTTTGCGATGTTCTGATTCAGAGACTAATTTGATACAATTGCGAGCGTCTAGACTGTAACTAGAAAACAACGTCCTGATGCATCGTATTTGAAGACGTGCCGCCTAAAGACTTTCCCGTCGGAGATGGGCTCTGGTGGATACCACCACACACTCGCAAGACAATTATTCTTGAGAGTTCTTAACTAACCCTAACAAACGAGATCACGCTAAGCGGCCCTACAACGGTGGTTATCAACTCGGTAAGTCAACCCAGGGTTTCTCAGTCTGGCTGTGAGCGCGTTCACATGAATGGGGTGGTGGTGTCTGCAGGTTATGACCAATCACAGACATGGACAAGTCTACTGACTTGCAGACAAGACAGGCAGAGCGGCACATTTTTACAAAGGAAGAGTAAACTATATTAGACAAATACAAAGAAGTTAAACACTTAATCCAGGCTAAAGTAACTCAGTTGAAGCTGCCAAATGCAGGAAGGACAGCTGGCAAAAGAAAAAACTCCCAATGTGTGGATGCATAAATTAACAGACTTTTCTTAATTTGACGGAATACTCAAAAGTCAGATATCGTCGTCTAGATATAAAAAGCTTTACGACATGTAACGGATGAATGAATTACACTTAATTATGCCCATTTTCAAAGTTGCGGCGTGTGTGTGACTATTTCAGCCTTCTTTCAGCTGCGCCCCGTCTCCGGTGATGTGAAACGGACTCAAGAGAAAGTAAAAGAATAAATATAAAAACATAATTTAAAGCGGTAAACACCCACAGCATATATCCAGCTGTCCTTCCTGCATTTTTCAGTTTAAACTGTGTTGTTTTTAGGCTGAATTGTGACTTAAAGTTCTTCGTATTTGTGTAATATTACCATACGATCTGCGCACCGATCTCTGATTGGTCAGTAGGCGGTGCTTTTATAAGAGTTGAGCTCTTATCTGGAAAATAACCTGCTCCAGAGCAGGTTAGCCGTTCAGCTTAGGTTACCATGGCGATCTACCCCGGTAAGAATATAACCACCTTCGTACGATGGAAAAACCAGGGTTAACCCTGAAGTTACCTCACTAACCGCAAATCCTGCTTTGTAGTACAGGCCTTGATTAGATTATCTTTTTATCTTTGGCTAGCTCTATGGGCTGCCGGTGATCTAGCTATACCAACGTGAAAGAGCATCCCATCAGGCAATGCGTCGCCAGTTGTAGAGTGGTTTTGTGTTCTGACTGCAAACAAACTGCTCCAGAGTTTGAGTGGAGAGGAGCCGAGACCACCGTCTCCAGGTGGGTTGGTTTTCCTCCTGTCCTTTCCAATTTTTTGAGTCGTCAGCCACCACTGTGAACCATGAAAGACATTGTAATAGTGTTTTGTCATTTTATTAGGACTACCTGTATTTAGCGTCAATGTGTTCAGGTTGGAAGGGTAATGGAGTCTGAAATTAAGAAAGCACAAAGTTAGTTATTTTAATAGAAGTTCTATTCAGTGGTGAAACCTCAATAAATATACTTCACGGCTGTACAACTGCTCCTCTCTCACCTTCTTGGCATCCTCGTCCAGGTTGGTTTTCACATCCATTTTGATATTGGAGTCGTCTGATGGAGAGAAGAAGAGAAAGAGAAAGAACAATAATGAAACTTGAATGAAGGTAAGAAACACTAGCAGCCAAAATTCTTGAATATTTTCCCCAACAGCTCTATTGCATTTTGACTGGGCGTAATTACTTCATGACTAAGTCTAAACAACAGTTAGAGATATCTGTAATTCAGTTCTGTCTATCCCAGGGGTCTGCAACCTGCGGCTCCGGAGCCACATGTGGCTCTTTAGCCCCTCTCCAGTGGCTCCCTGTGGTTTTTCAAAAATGGAAATGAATAACTGTTTTTTGTTGACATTTTCATTTTTATTTATCATTGTTGTAGGTCTATGGTACGACAGTACGACAGAGTATTAGGGCCACACTGAGGGAAAAAAATAAAATCGGAGATTTCGAGAATAAAGTCATAATGTTACAAGTTGTAGGTTTGCGAGAAAAAAAGTCGTAATATTATGAGAATAATGTCAGAAGTTTACGAGAAAAGAAAGTCGTAATATTATGAGAATAAAGTCATAATTTTATAAAGTAGTAATTTTACGTGCTATTTTATTTTTTTCTGGTAAAGTTATGACTTTATTCTCATAATATTATGAATTTTTTCTCATAATATTATGACTTTATTCTGGAAATCTCAGATGTTTTTCCCTCAATGTGGCCCTAATACTCTGTAGTACATTGTCTCTTTGGCCCTCACTGTATTAGACTTATATTCTATATACTTAGACTATAAACTGTGTTACCTTCATCACAATGCTCAAATGTTTTGCAGCTCCAGACAGATTTTTTTTTTTTGTTTTTGCCTAAAAATGTCTCTTTTGATAGTAAAGGTTGCTGACCCCTGCTCTATCCTAAATAACATTAACAGATATTTTAAACGTCATTGTGACCAGTCAGACTTGTTGTGCGTGACGTAGCTCACAGGAGGCTTCTGATTGGCTGTTGGCTCAACAAAGCCTCTGAACAGTGATAGCGGAAGCGTCTGCTAAACTTGGATAGTTCAGGTAAAGTTGGGAAAGCTATTGACAGATTCTCGGATCAATAACTCAAAAGCGAAACCTTGTTAAAACACAAACAACATGCGTGTCTTTACTGCACCCTACTGCGTATTTTACTGTACTCCACTGCGCGTCTTTAGTGTACACTGACAGACAGCATAACTTAGTAAAATAAATGAATTATAAAAACATGAACAGTTTAATCCATAATGAGAATAACACTCACCCTGCCTCAGTATCTTTTCCTCCTCTTTCTGCTCTGTGTCTCGTGTAAAATGGAGTCTGACTTTCAGTTTGCTTCCTTCTTCAGCTGAAGTAGTTGCTTCCTGTTTTGTTTGAACCTCCTCCCTTTCTATCAAAATCAGCTTTATTGGCTGCTGTACACAATATTTCGTTGCTCTCAAAGTCACACACAGTAAGTGTTTGTAGTGCCTACCAGAGGACAGATGGTGGAAGAAATATTCACATCCTTTATTTATTTAAGTAAAACTAATACCACACTGTGTGTAAAATGTTACACTACAAGTGCATTTTACTTAAGAAAGTATTAAAGTAAGCCTATTATCAGCAAAAATGTACTTAAAGTAAAAGTATAACTGTGTCAGTAAAAATGTTCCCTGTCAGTGTTTTACTATCATATCTGATGTTTCTGGATTACTGGTGCATTAAAGTGTATTTTGCATTTTAACTCATTTATATACTG
This sequence comes from Sebastes umbrosus, assembly GCF_015220745.1. Taxonomy (NCBI): domain Eukaryota; kingdom Metazoa; phylum Chordata; class Actinopteri; order Perciformes; family Sebastidae; genus Sebastes; species Sebastes umbrosus. Next base: position 8,095,884 of record NC_051279.1, read on the forward strand.
TTGGCTAGTTTAATAAGATAAGATCAGATATTCCTTTAGTAGTCCCGCAGTGGGGACATTTGCAGTGTACAGCAGCAAAGGGGATAGTGCAGAAAACAAGATGCATCAGCTAACACAGTAAAAAGAAGAGCTAAATAAAGTGTAACAAAATATGAACCATTTAAATAGAAGGAAGTATAAAAAATAGGAGCAGTATATACAGTATTGACAATAAACAGACTATTAACAAAATTGCACAAGTGGAAAATGATATTGCACAGTGAGCATGAAATGAAATTCCACCTGAAAATATTGCACAGTATGAATTACACCTTAGTAGTAATAATGATATTGCATAGTCATTATACAGTATAGTGCAGAATTATAGATGATATGATATGATATTATTTTATATGATATGATATATGATATGATATTATATTATATTATATTATATATATATATATATATATATATATATATTTATTTATTTTAATTATTTTTTATTTGGAGACATTGACACTTTACATGATCAAGGAATGTACATGTTTGTAGCATGATGTAATGAGCAGCATGTACTTAAAAGAGTGTTTCCATTTTTTAAATTTTTTTAAGTGTACATATACAATAAACATTGTGCCCATCCACCCACCCATCCCATCCGTACCACCCTCCCAACCCGCCTATTCGTGGGGTACACACCTACAGTAGCAGAGAGGGAAAGAAGAAGAAGAAAAAAAACAATCAAATCAGGATAGCATTTAGCTGCGCAATATGTCTAAATAATGGGAACAAATAAATAAATAAATAAGTTATATATATACATACATACATACCTGCATATACACACAAATATATATATATATACACACAAACATACATACAGTACATACACATACATACTGTACATATCCATACAAACACATGTGTACATACATACATAATCATAACATATTCCCAAGAACCCTATATATTTGGGGTGCCATGTGGAGAGAAACAGAGCACCATATCAGATTGACAGCAAGCTAGTATTGATAAATATAGAAATAGTAAGAGTAATTCTATGATAAACAAATATACATGTATATATATATATATATATAATAATGTATAATAAATTATATTATATTATATTATATTATATTATATTATATTATATTATATTATATTATTATATATACAAATAAATATAACATAAAACTTTAAATTTTAAATAATACAGAAGGGGGCAGTAGTACTACGTCACCATGTTGGATCTACCAATAACAACACGAGGAAGAAAAAACGTCATCAACCCTTTAGTCCAATCAGAGGAGCGGCCGCCGCAGTAAGCCCCGCCCCCCTCAGAGAAACCGCCATCATGAAATTAAAATCTAGAAACTGACGCATGAGACGAAGCATCCTGCAGCTTTCTGCAGCTTCACAACAACAAGGTAAACTTCTCACGGCTTCCTCAGCTACACCGTGAGAGTTTGAACATTTGGACACATGCATACAGAGTTGTTGCATCGCTAAATTGTTATTTAATGGTTATTTCTCTCTCAGCTGTGTAACATTAACGTGATGGTAGCTAGTGTCAGTGTTAGCAGATAGCTGCAAGGACTAGCAAACGTTTAAGGTGTTTTTATTATAGTAATAGTTAATAATAGTTAACTAAAAGCAACAAACACCAAGGTGGTAAAGAGGAGAATATGTTAGTACTGATTATTTCCCCCCAGAGCCTTTTAGAGAGCTAATTTAACCCGCAATAGCTCATAAGTTTGCAAAGGCTTTACTGTAAAGTTACAGCGCGCCAAATCCGCACCTGTGTTTATTGTGACGGGGATTAAGACACAAAACAGCATCAGTGTAATATGAAATGGTTAGCCGAATGATTCCTAAGAAACTCAGAAAGGTCCACGACAAGTCTTTTAACTTCCAGATATAAGATGTGATTGAATTCAAGAGAAGATTCCGCTTATTATGTGTGAATCCACGGGTCGGACTCGTCAAACGTCTGTCTATAGTGCCAGACTCCGTTGGGAATTCTGTCGTTTTTATGAATAAAAGCTCCTATCTGGTAAAACATGAGTAAACAATGCTTAATTTTTACACATAATGAATGATTAGAAGCCAAATTACTGTTCGGCATACGTCTAATAAACTTAAACTACATTAACTAAAGAATATTTGGTTGTGTCATAAATTACAGAAGTTCTGGTCTGAAATATTATGGGAAAATGGTAAAAAGATATATGATAAGGACTCAAATAATCACAAGGCACATTAGTGTTAGAACAAAATTAAAATGCCTTTATTGTACATGGCAATAATTGTTTAAAATGTTGTTTTTTTGTCATTTTAAACAATTATTGCCATGTAAAATAAAGGCATTTTAATTTTGTTCAAACACTACAATGTGCCTTGGATTATTTTTGAGGCAGATTTGCATTTTTTACTTTTTTCCACCCATGCAATGAGCCCTTCACAAGACTGAATGAGCCCAATACACCTGAAGGATCCAAAGAGCACCTGTATGTGATTACCACAGAGACCCAGCAGCGCTTCTACTCCATTGTCTTCAGATATTTGATAAGGATTTAGAAATTAATCCAATGTCTTTGATTTTTAGGAATCCCAAGTTCAAATATAACTACTGCAGCCAACAAAAGGTTATATAACATTCTTACATTTGCTGCTAGAAAACAATATATTACTACAGTGGATTAGTGATAAGAAACCCTCTGTTCAAGGCTGGCGTAAAGTCATATTTGAGATGGTCCCTTCGGAGTATCTTACAAATATTCTACATGCATCAGTAGATCAGTTCTACAATATCTGGCAAAAACATATTATTTAAAAAAAACTAAAGAATATTTACATGCTGTTGAAAGACCTGGAAAATGCCAGTAAGTGGGCATTTGGGTTATGACGATTTTGTCAAACAAAACTAATCACGTCTTTGCGCAAGTTGGCAGTTTTTTTTATTAAACTGGTTGATTTTTGAATGGATATTTACATGATGCTGTAAGCCAAGATGCATATTTAACCAATCCCACAGGTTAAGTTAATAAACAGTAGATTCTGCAGCATTGTGACAGGTACTGGGACGCACCTCACATTCAAGTGTGTGGGGATATTTTTTCAATGAAAGAAAACCAATCCATAAATCTAAATAGTATAACATTTCATTCACATATATTATGATTTATTTCTGTGCATGCAAGATCAGTGTTGTTGTTCTTAATTAATATCTAGATACAAGACTGCATGAACACTTAAGGCAGTAGCATTTGACTTTGTATTCATGACGGTGTATGTAAAATGCAATAATTACCAGACAAGCATGGAGGGGTTACGGTGATATAAACATGTATATTTTTTCTCCTGTTAGGATAAATTGATACTTGGACAGTCTGAGGCAGTGTAGACATGAGTGACGTGGCGGAGGAAGCGATGGACAGCTCTGCGGTGTCAGAGGAAGAAGTGGAGGACCAGCAGGAGACGTCACAGGAAGACCAGTCGAGTCTGAACAAAAGCAGCTCCAAAATATCTGGTAAAGTAAAGGAGATGGTTTCTCCCTCTGCTCAGTCTTCTAGTCAGAAACTAAACACCTGACACTGATGAAATCTGTCTCTAGTGGTGAGACCTGTAATATCTAGGGATGTCACGATACCAGAAATTTAGTAGTCAATACCAATACCGTTGAAATTCCACGATTCTCGATACCAATTTGATACCATGGCAAAAAACAAAAGTAAAACAATAAATCTCATGTACTTCAACATCCTCTCTTTTATTACCGTTTGCACACTGGTTTTTGTTAAGAAGTTAAACAGGTCATAATTCCCTCTCTTTTATCTATGTTATATTGCTGTGAAAACGCTATGCACACTTCATTTGTTTATTTATTGTAAGTCATATTGTCATCGCAATATTGAACAATGTTATCGCATTATCGCACCTCATGTTGTTATTCTCATTTTGTTGTTGCTGCTGCAGGTGAAATCATTGAGGGCAAGCGGGCAAAGAAGACGGTCGAGAGGCTCGATTTTCAGGCACCAAAGCAAATGGAAAAGCTCAAGATTGGAGATGGTAAATATCCAACTATGATGACACAACTTTGATTTTTGTGTCGTTTTAAGCATTAGATAGCTGGATATGAATGTTTGTAATTGAAAGCTGAGCTTTCCTGGAATATGCAGATATGAATGAAAACTGTCGGCTTGTTTATATCCCATATTTTCAGGTAGCGGCGATAAATTAGGAGACATTCCACGCACCGGTCACCAGATCACCAAGATGAAGCAAGCTGACCTTAAACCTCTGCACGCCATTTTGTTCGACAGACCAGGAAAGGTACAAACATCTGGATGATTTAAGATGAACCAACATGGAGACAGAGACGGGTTCAGTCAATGGGAGTGAAGTTTAGTGGTTGAGTCTAATATTTTTCTCATTTATTATATAATTTATTACTGAGATCATCAGGCAAGAGACACTTTACCCTTCAAAACTTTATATGAATGCACAGTGGGAAAAATGTGTGCTGTATTTCAGATTGGCAGGTTATTACTCTAGTCTTTTTTTAATTTTGGTGAAATCAGGGTTGAGTTACTACCTCTGCTGTAGACAAAAATACACATTTGCAGTGAAACAGAGAAGAATAACTTTTTACATCAATTTTGTTTTTCATCAGATGGCCACATTAAAGAAGAACTTGCGTCTGTTTAACGGCTTTCCTTTTGACGCGGACAGCGAACAGTACACCAAAAAACGAGAAAAACTTCTCAAGTAAGTTTCTGGGCAGAGACACTTTTCCTCCTCAGGCATCATGTGGAATCAGAGAAGTGATTTTAGTTTTCTTGTTCCTAAAGATAGATATAGTAAATGGCATCTGATTTCAGAGGTGAAAAGATGATGATGGTGAAGTGCTGTCTCAAACTGATAATAATAAGCAGCGTCTTTTCTTTGTTTTCGATTGCAGGAATTCAAATTTTACCAACACCAAACTAAAGGTTGTCTGTGGTGTTTTGGATTTGGAGAAGAAAGGAACCCACTCAGATCTGGTCGACAGGATCTTGACTTTCCTCATCGCACCGAAAAACAGTGGGAAGGTGAGCAGTGAGCTCGGTGGCTCTAATCCATCATCCTTTTATTGTCAGTGAATCACAGTTTCAACACAGAGCAGTTTTTAGTTTATTCTTTTGTCTGTCTGCCCCCTTATGCCTAGTTCACACTACACGACTTTAGCCCTGATTTTCCGCTCCCTGACAGTTTTTGGAGTTCCCCGACAAAAGCCCCAGATATGAGGCAAATCATTTGCATGTGTCTCACCAATGGTATCACGTCATTAACCGTATTTTAGCGCCTGTTTTTGTGACAAAATGTAGTCTTGAGACCTCATTGAAGATTCCTCCTGGTGAAAGATCTTGTAGTGTGTGACACCGGTCAGTCATAAAGTGTGTATACCACAACGACTTCAAGAGCCCCAATTACAAGACAGCAAGTTTTGTAGTGTGATCTGACGACTTTGAAAGTCTTGTAAGGAGGAGCTGCTTGATAGGTGTGCTCTTTTGAGTATTTTAAAGTGTTATCTTAGAAGTTTGATAAATATGAACCCAGATGTTGAGCTCAAGAATCACTGTTTTTTTCTATTCTTTAAAAAATGGTTGAACTAATTCTCTTAAATTAGTGAACAAATAGACTTGTGTGTAAATCAATCACAAATTTGTGCTTCATTATTTGTCCATTGGGAAAGTTTTAAGAGAGAAATGTTAGACCTTGAGGTTTCCTCTGCTTCTGGAAGTAGCATCTTCATTTACGCTGTTTGTCCTTTGGCAGCGTCTGTCCGTGAAGAAAAAGAGGAAATCAAAGAAGAAGCTGTCAGGCGACGACTCAACGGCCAGCTCCAAGAAGAAGAGCAAACCCAAACCCAGGAGCTCGTCGTCCAGTCCCAAGAAATCCAAAACAGGAAGCAAGTCCAAAGCCATCGTCATGGACTCCAGCAGCGACGAGGATGAAGATGAGGAAGATGAGAAGGCGGGGGCTTCAGCTGAGGCTGAGGGATCAGATACAGAGGACAAACCGTCAGAGAAAGAGGAGGACCACTCTGACCAGTCAGAGGAGTCTGCAAACGAAGAAGAAGAAGAAGAAGAAGAAAAAGAAGAGGAGGAAGATGAAGATGATGAGGTGAGGTTGTCTAGGCTGAGCACGAGACTGGGAACTAGTTTTTCTGATAAATCATTGTCAGGGAAAAAATGGTGTGCGTCCCTACTGTCAGGTATTCACGTTTACATATTATGTTGGTATACGAGGAGCGTAATGTAATGTGTGCATAGTGAGTGAGTGGTAAAGTTTCCTTGTGTTATTAAATGTACAGTAGTGTCACACACACACACACACACACACACACACACACACACACTTGTTTCCCTCCCCACAAGTATTTTAAATCCAGCTTTGTTTACTTCCATGTCTAGCAGCATCATTGCATCGTAGGACTGCATCACGCCACCCGAAACAAAAATGGGGACCCCCCTCATAGAAAAACGGATACAATTTAATGAGCTGGTTGCCTTCGCATTTTCAGTCAGTTCAGTTTTTACATTAATCCACACACATTTTGTTCCAGTCTCCCAAATCAAAGTCAGGCAGAGGGAAGACAGCTTCCAAGAAATCGGCACCAGTGAAAAGACAGAGGACGCCAGCGAAGAAAGCGGGTCCTCCTAAAAAGAGAGCGAAGAAAGAAGTTTCAGATGAGTCCAAATCTGAGTCCGAATCTGACGTCGACAGTGAAGGTGACAAGAAGGTAAACCTCAAAGTCAAATGCAATTTCAAAAAACAAAACATGTTTAAATGGTCTAAAATGCTCACAATGTCATAGAATTGAATTGAAAACATATCCTGATTCGGATATTATTGGTCCAGTGCTGTACACCCGTAAGCTTTATTCTTATTTACACCCTGTATTTCCTCCTGTTTTTTGTGCTGCTACGACGCTTTCTAAGCTTTCTACGCTTTCTTTTTTCTTCTTTAATCTTTTTGAAGTTCGTCTCTCAGAAGTCTTGTGATGTCGTTGAGCTGATGTTTGTCTTTTGTTTTACAGCCCAAAAAGAAGAAATCAACTCCAGTCAAACCTGCTGCCAAAACCAAGAAGGCCGACAGTAGCAGCAACATCAAAAAAAACACAAACACAGGTGAGGTCATGCTAATCAGGGCTTCACATGTAATTATAAGTATTATTTTAAGATAAGTCACAGTCACAGTAGGGAAAAACTGATTTGTCTGACATAAAATGGAAAATACTTACAGCATAATTTTAGTTCCTTTTAATACAGATTGTCTATTATTTATGCATTAATGCACAAACAAGTCCGGTCTCTGAGTCAAAATCTGTCTGCAGCAGTGGTTGCAATACAAAAACAAGGAAACAAGACACATTTCTGCACAAACTGCAACTTCCACAGAAGATTCACTGATATTATTGCTTCTGCTCCGCTGCTCGCTCGTTTTAAATCTAAATGTCTGTGTTAAACCTGTGATAGATAGATGTGACATTTTTTGAGATGGACGACTTCCAGACCCTGGAGTCTGAGGAGCATGCCCTCAATTTTCTCTGCCTTTTGTTTTTTTTTCCTGCAGCAGAGGACAGTTCAGACGACGACGAGCCGCTCATCAAGATGATCAAGAAATCGCCGACTAACGAGCATCTGAAAGAGACGGTGCAGAGTCTGCTGAAGGAGGCCGACCTGGAGGAGATGACCATGAAACAGATCTGCCAGAGGGTAAAGAGCTTCCTGTTCTTTAAACATGCAGGACTGAGACGGGAGATATTCACACTGACTCGTGCATTAAACAGTCTAGATGTTAAATGTTATTATATTGCATATTCTTATAAAATTTATAAGAATAAATTAATCATTTATTTTGTCTTGTGTGTGTTTTAGGTGTTTGACACCTACCCAGACCACGACCTGACCAGCAAAAAGGACTACATCAAACAGACCGTCAAATCTGTGAGTACACACACCCTTCACAGCGCCCAGAGGGATTAGATTCATAATTAAAAAAACAAATTCATAGGTTAAGAAAATATTTAGTTGTTGCCTCCCCTGCATGGAAATTGTGCACCAGGTCCCTTCTGAACAGTGTATGAAAGCAGTCAGAAAAAGTGTCTGGAAGTACTGTATCGTAATTTCAGGTGCAGACATGTTGACAATTATGCAGTTCCTGTTGCTCTCCAGCAGAGGTCTATAAAGGGGAAGAAACAGACAAACACCCAATTCCAGTCCGGCCCCTGCACCCTCCCACTCTGTGACGGAGTGAACTCTGTTTGTAGTCACACTCACAGCTCAATGAAGCACCAAGTGGCAAGCTTTGGGTTGAACTTCCCTCTCTCCGGCAAGGATACTATAAATAAATATCAGAAATACTCTATTGTTCCCCGGGTGGGGGGGAGACTATGTAACATAAAGGACTATGTAACGTGTAAATTATGTACATAATGCTACAATATAAACACAATCTACGTAAATAAATATAAGTAAGTTCTAAAATTAATAAATAAGAAAATAAGGATATAAGAAATATTGACACATATAACAAAGACCACAGTGCAAATATGTAAATGCAAAATACTGAGAAGTGAGATCTATTAAGTGTGTTTAATATAAATGTCAGAATGGATAAGAATATTTCTTGAATTTATAGTATAAATACAGTTTTTATACTACAATATAACAACAATACATATAGAAAAATATAAATAAGAAATATATAAATGATGTATAACCAATATACACAATATATATAACCGTGCAAATATAAAAGGTATTAAAGTTTTGTTTTCGTAGTGCAGATTGTATCCATATTGCTCATCCTGAGGTTGACTTGTAAAAGTATTAAGATTTGATATCACTTCATGCTTCTTTAAATGTGTTTCTCATAGCTCATCACATGAACAGCTGAAGAAGAATGAAGTTAAACATCGGTGAAACTTCAGTTGGAATGACTGAAAAGCTCCTTTTGATTAGTTTCATATCAGTTTGTTTTCATACAAAACAGTTTTATACATGATTGTGTTTTGTTTCTATTCATGTGTGACTTGTGTATAGATCTTCAAATTAACTCAACAGTGGTCGTCATCATTGACAAGTATAATGTTTTCAGGCAAAGTTATGTTTCATGAAAGAAAGAAAGAAAACATTTATTTTTTACACTTTCAGTGATCAAATCTAAAATGTTGTAAGTCGAATGTTAGTCGTCATGTTTTAGGCAGCAAAAGAAAGTCAGAGAATTTTCTTTATTAAAGCCAAATCAGATCTTTGCTTTTGACTCACAGGACTTCACATTTCTATTTCTGGATTAAGTTTTGTAAATATATTTCTAATTAGGTGAAGCTATATTTGATTAACACACGTTAACTCATTGTTTTGTTAACTCTGGAAACTTTTTTTTCTGGAGTTTTGTTTGTTTCCTTTTGGTTGTTTTGCTCTGTCCAACTTTAATTTACAATTTAAAATCTTCCATTGAGTTGTGCTGAGTAATTTACCTAATGATGATTAAAATTGTAACTTTTTTGAACAAAATTGTCTTTATGTGGTTTGAAATTTGTCTGCAAAACATTCGCTGTGCAGGGGTCACCAGATTTGCAACATGCAAGCTGCGTTGTGCAAGAACATTTTCCTTTCACTTGTTTTGACACACTTTACTTGTGACCTGCATGCGAGAGCCTCGACGAATCAAATTTATCTATTTTTGAGCAACAGTCTTTTGTGAAACTGCGGTTGCCTTAATTTGTGATCCCAAATGTGTTCACAAATCACTGTTGTGAAACAAGACTCTTCTGGTTGGGAAATCTGGGGAATTTTCTTTGGAAATAAGAGAAAATAACTTCTATGGCGTCTATAATTTCATTTCAAAATAACAGTTCTGCTTTGTGTTTTTGTCTGAAACACTGAATCCGTTCACTTTAATTGCCTTTGTGATTTTTATGTCAGGTTTCCAATTGACACCTATGTAGATTAAATACTATTTATAAAATATTAATATCAGTCAAATGTGAGATTTAAACTATTAATATCAGTCAAATGTGAGATTTAAACTATGTTCTCTCCTGGATGCAGAGAGGAGAATCCTTAGGTGACCTGATTTTTTTTTTTTTTTTTTTTTGTCGCAGTTTCCGTTTCAGCAGTGGTAAGTATGTTTACTCAAGTAACTAATGTAGATTAATTAGATTTTATTAAGGATCCCCATCAGTTGGTAACATAGCAACCAGCTAATCCTCCTTGGGTCCACATTAAGCACATACAAACACATTAAGATACCATACCAAAACTAGAATAAAATCCTTTAAAACTAGGGCTGTCACTCATTTTAAAATAGTTCATCACAAATTAATCACATGTTTCATCTGTTCAAAATGTATCTTTAAGTATTTAATACTACTAAGGAATCCATTGGTAACTAACCATGTCATACTAGCTTGTCGAGGCTAAATTATGAAAATTTAGGCTAAATTTTTAAGCGCTGTTAAATTTCTTTGGAATTCCATATGGATATAATACTTTAATCTTGATATTGATCGTTTACTATTTGTGATCATTGCAGGTTTATCGATATGAGATGTTTGTGGTTGCTGATGAGAAGGACCCACACCTACTGAAGATGGGTTTTCTCAACATCTTGTTTACTTCCAGGTCAGTTACAGGTGGTTGTGTTCCTCTGATGCTAAAATAGCAGAACTTTCTGTTGTGGTTTTGTATTATATGATGTTGATATGTGGAATACTGATGAAGATGATGTGTCAATAAGTTATCTAAACATAATGCACATCCTTCAGCCAATCAGAATAGGGTATTCTCTGTGATGGTATCAGCTGTAATATCTTCTGCCTCTTTGAAACACTAACAAACCACATCGGATTTTTATATTTTCAGCCAGCCGAACAAACTGCAGCCTGCAACTCAGAACAAACGAGCTCTGCACAGAACTTTATTCAGGTCAGTACAAACAAACACACACTGCTGGTTTGAACCCCAGTCAAAACACAGGGCTCATCGTCACTGAAGTGAAACTAACCTTTAATCCTAATAAAGGGATGCAGAAGTGCAACATCGAGTGAAAACGAGATACAAACAAATTCAAAATGATTGACAACAAAAGAACTAACTGACTCTTACTCTGTTGAGATGATAGCAGGTTATTGGTGACTGGAATCTCTTTAGATACACTATGATGAGCTTTAGTTAATGATAATTTTCCCAACATGTAATACACATCTAATGGCACTATATAAAAATATCAGAGGTTTTTCATACGTTGAGACGTTTTGAGGCTTTTTCAGTTCATGAATCTGAATTGGAGAAAACATTTTTGTCCCACTGACAACTCCGTAACGTTGGCTGCTCAGGATGTTTCAGTCCACTGGTGGTTAAGAGGTGAGGAAGGCGTCCGAGCAGAGATGTGCAGAAAACTGTCTTATAACTCCGGCGTCACAGGTTTGATTCCCAACAGTCATCGTATCGCTGCGTGATTGACCTTAAACCGGTAGATGTGAAGATCATTTAATTGTACCAAAAAGGGGCTTCTGTGATGTTTTCCAAATGTATTTAAAAAAAAAAAAAAAAACATCATGTAATTTCAACTTTTTATTTAAAAACAAAAGGGAAACATTTGTATATTGACAGAGAACTTGCTGCACCCAGATTTTAACATTTTAATGGATTCTGTAACTTTGTAAAGCTAGCCATCATTTATCAATTTTAGCAAGGTGTTCACTAATATTGCAAGTTTAAATGCGCCCTGCCACAGTTTATCTGATTTGCAGAAGTCGTGCTTTATAACACCTAGTCCTGTCTCATCCACTGCGTGGGAAACAACCTGGAAGTTTCCACGGAAAAGTGGCTATATGCTCCTTTTTTTAACGGAGGCGGGGAAGCTTACATTTGCAAAACCAAGAAGTCAGTCTTCATCTTCGAAAGTATTTTCTCTTGTAAAACTGAAAAAAAAAATACATTTTGAAAACACTTCCAATGTCTAAATCTTGTCTGCTGAACTTTTGAAGTACAACCTTTGAGGTGGCAGATTCAAAACAACTCTAAAACCCAAATAATCACTTTCTCTGTAAAACATATAACAGACTGGATCTGGAACACACAATATAAAGTTAATATTCTTGTGTTTGCATCTCTCTGCTCCTTCATTTACAGTATGCTCCAGCTCTTCATGTGTTCACTTTGATTCCTGGTTCTGCTGGTTTCAGACCAGGTTTTTACTTGCACACTTGTCCTTCTTCTTCCTTTAGTCTTTGCGTTTTTTTTTGTGCATGTGCGTGGTGACTGTATAAGTGTTTTCCTCCGAGTCGCAAAGTCTGAATCCTTCCAGGTCTCTTTTGTACAGAAATGAAAAACAACCAGGAGGTGGTGAGTCCTCAGAACAGGTCTGCTGCAGGATGACGAGGACCTGAGACGTCTGTGGAGATACCTTCTCTACTTTCCTCCCTTACACCTTCACTTTGTTTCCTTCTCTACCATTTCTCACCTTCATCTTTCCTTTCCTCCTCTCTATTCCCTTCTCTCTTTCCTCTCCTCCGTCCCCTCCTCTGTCCTCAGTCGTCCTCCTGTCTGCGGTGTTTTGTCATTGGCTGTCGCTCTCTCCCAGTAGCCAATATGTGGTCATCTTCCCTTTGCCCTTGACGTCGATGTCTCCTCTCAGCTCCAGCTGGAAGCAGTTGAACTCCAGAAGGACGTCGCGAGTCGCCGCCGACACATGGATCTTCAGCGCTGCACAAACACACGGGTAAATAAGTTCATTTCAACATGTATTTGAAAACTTGCAACTTGCGATTTTTATGTTGTAGCTAAATTTTGGCAAGGAAAAACTGGCATGGCCATTTTCAAAGGGGTCCTTTGACCTCTGACCTCAAGATATGTCAATGGAAATGGGTTCTATGGGTACCATAGGAAAATCTGAATTTGTATTACTGTATTTATTAAGAAATGTAGTCATTTGAAGTTGTCTTTGTGTCGACTACAGTTCAGTGCATTTCTGACCTTCTCCACTGGACTCCATACGTGACGACGTGTTGACGGTGTCGCCGAACAGACAGTAACGTGGCATCTTCAGACCCACCACTCCTGCACACACCGGACCTACAACACACAGTCTGAGTAAGTTCATGCATCCATCCAGAAGTAAATAAGATGGAGCTCAAACACCAATCCGTACCATATACCTCTTTTCATCCGTTTTAGTATCCGATGTAAAACAGCACTTGCTTTTGTTATACAGTGATTTCTGGTTTGGTTTTATCCTGATCTAAACAACCTACACATAACACACAACAAGCCAAAACAAACAAGGTGTTATGCATAAAATGTAAGCAGAATAAAAACACTAAAAGTTCATATTTATTTCCACAGTGGTCCTGACCGCAACACAGACTGCTGTGCCCCAGCTACGTTACTGACTCAGGTGTGACATGCAGATTTATTTATAGTACATTATTACTCCTCATATGAAAGAATAAAAAAATGGCAAGCTGATCCAAAAGATCCATATCATGAATTATAGGTATTTTTACCCGACTGCTGCTAAATAATGACCCCTATTAGCAATGTTTAACCATTTTATGTCCTCGTCCTTCAAAAACGACACATATCGTCTTATTTTGTACAACCTGTAAACGGATAAGATTATAGTCATGCATGACATTTTCTTAAAACAATGAAAGCCGAGAACATTGTGTGTTTCCTGAATGTTTTTGTTGAGGTTGTACATGGACTGTATATTCTCACCGCTGTGTATTCCTATCCTCAGTTTCAGCTGTTGTTCTGATCGGTGGCAGATCTTGAAGGTTCGGACGGCGTCCAGCAGGGCGAGGGCCATGCGGGCGATCTCTCTGCCGTGCTGCTTCCCGTTCCTCACCGGCAGCCCCGACACCACCATGTAGGCGTCGCCGATGGTCTCCACCTGGGGGCACCACAGGAACACAAACAACGGGTTAGTGTCTGAGAGGAACACCAAAGTCCTTTCATAGTGCACACATTTACTATTTTTGGTCTGTTTTCTCATTTAATACATCTGTTGTCATAGTACATTTACTCAATTATTATACTTTTACTTTATTGATTATTTCCATTTCATGCTACTCTGTACTTCTAGTCCACTACATCTCAGAGAGAGATATTGTATTTTTTTTTTACCCGGCTACATTTATGTGACAGCTTAAGTTACTTTTCAGATTAAGATTTCACATAAACAAACATATGATAAGCTCATAAAATATAATGCATTATTAAGATTAAACGATTGGTTCCTAAACTTTTTGACCTGTGACGTCTTCCAAAAAAGCACCAAAGAGACATTTCTCCGTTATTTAGCCTACTTCTCAGCAACCTAGTTTAATCACGATTAACTATGGACATCATGAGTTTAATTGTGATTAAATATTTTAATCAACTGAAAGCCCTAATAAAAACATACAATTTAACTGTTTATGAAATAAATTAGTGTATTTTTATTTAAATATTTAAAAAATTGCTTTGATTAAAACAAAAATCTTGGCATTAGTAGTTCTGCTTAGAGCTAGTGTCAACACGTAATAAATAAATCTCTAATATCTATTTTATATTGCTGTGAAAATATCTCCTTCAAACAACTGGATTTATTCAAGTTTCTAGATAAGATAAGATAAAATAGTGCTTGAACGCACCATAATGTAACTCGATGCAACCTCCTTTGACGTTCGCTGTTAGCTCCGTTATTTAGCCAGGCAGTACTGTGCGGCATGTTTTGTTTTAATAGCGTGTCGTGCAACTAGAAAGCATTAAAGGCCGATCTCCTGATCGCATATTTCTACTGAATATCGGCTGATGATGATCGGCATCCGTAATAGTTTGTGTTGATATTGTCACCTTGTAAACATCAAAGTTGTCGATGATGGCATCGAAACAAGTGTAGAGGTCATTCAGCAGAGTCACCACCTGCAGGGTCACAACATTCGGCTGTAAACATCACTGGAGTTATGTATGATACAGATTTTTGTGATATAAAAGAATCATTTCTTGCAGAGTGTGAGATGAGAAGATACCACCCTCATGTCTGTTTTTTTGTACAGATTAAACAAACGAGATATAATATCAGTGAGCTTTGGAGGTGTATTTTTGAACTTTGGTGAGTCCAGCCTTTATGCTAAACTAGGCTAATCCCATCCTGACTCCAGCTCTTCGCAGATAACTGTTAAGCACCGTCAGCTGAAACAACATAAAAAGAAACTGTGCCTATAACTTTATACAGTATAATAATGATTGTGACTCTGCTCACCTGCATCGGTGTGCTCTCTGCAGAGATGGCAGTGAAACCCACGATGTCACTGAAGTAGATGGTGACGGAGTCAAAGGCCTCAGCTTGAACAGTCTCACCTCGCTTCAACTGCTCCGCTACTGAGCTGCGGGGAGAGAAGTTTAGAGGCAGAGAGAGAGAAGTTTAGAGGCAGAGAGATGTGGAGAGAGAGGTTTAGAGGTAGAGAGATGTGGAGAGAGAAGTTTAGAGGCAGAGAGAGAGAAGTTTAGAGGCAGAGAGATGTGGAGAGAGAAGTTTAGAGGTAGCGAGATGTGGAGAGAGAGGTTTAGAGGTAGAGAGCGGGGGAGAGGTACCAGATATGCCAGGATGAGGAAACGTATAAAATGGTGCAAAAACAGTATATGTAGTACTCACTGTAGTATATGCTACAGTGGTATATGAAGTACTCAATATGGTACTAACACTGACTTTTTTATGATGTACTACACTATGTTTATACTATGACTATTTTGAGTATTTTTGAATTTTCTCGTGCCATACTTTTTAGGAAATAGTATACTAAAATTTTTAAAACTTTTTTTATGATTATTGATTATGATTTTTATGACAAACACTGACTTTTTTTTCGGAATACTATACTATGACTTATTTCGATATGCTGTACTATGACTTTGGACATCCTATACTAATTTTTTAAGACTTTTTTTCGTGATGCTATGACTTTTTCTCAAAATGTTATGACCTTTTTATGCCTTTTTTCAACATAGGCCTACCATACTATGACTTTTTCATGACGTTCTTTCTGTTTGCTGCTGCCTTTTAATAAATGATTTCATACACTCTACTGTAACTTATATTCTTGTATTTTATACATGTCTTATTCCATCTTAGCTTGTTTTTATTTTCTATTCTCTTGGAATTTAAAGTATGTTTCTAATTGTATTTAAATGTGCTTTTATAATGTGTTTCTTTTGTACTTTGTCGAGATGTTTTAAATGTTTCATGTAAATCGCATTGTTGCTGAAATGTGCTATATCAAATAAACGTTCCTTGCATTGCCTTGCTATTCCTTTACCTTTTGTGATTTCTATGACATACCATGATATGAATTTTTTAATGATTTTTGTATGATTTACTATACTATGACTTTAATGATTTTTTATCCTATACCATGACTTAATATGATTTTTTAATGACATACTATACTGAATTTTTTAACCATATACTGTACTATACTATGACTTTTCATGAATTGTTTTTGACATGCTCTACTATGACTTTCATTAAATCTTTCGACATACTATACTATGACTTTTTTTCATGAAATTTTTCAACATACTGTACTATGAATTTTTTTCATGAAATGTTTCGTCATTTTGTACAATCATTTTTTTTCATGAAATTTTTTGTCATTTTGTACTATGACTTTTTTTCATGACATTTTTCAACATTCTGTACTATGATTTTTTTCATGAAATTCTTTGACATATTGTACAATCATTTTTTTTCATGAAATTTTTCGTCACTTTGTACTGACTTTTTCATGACATTTTTCGACATATTGTACTATGACTTTTTTTCATGACATTTTTCGACATGCTATACTATGACTTTTTTTCATAACATTTTTCAACATTGTACTATGACTTTTTTTCATGAAATTTTTCAACATACTGTACTATGAATTTTTTTCATGAAATGTTTCATCATTTTGTACAATCATTTTTTTTCATGAAATTTTTTGTCATTTTGTACTATGACTTTTTTTCATGACATTTTTCAACATTCTGTACTATGATTTTTTTCATGAAATTCTTTGACATATTGTACAATAATTTTTTTTCATGAAATTTTTCGTCACTTTGTACTATGACTTTTTTTCATGACATTTTTCGACATGCTATACTATGACTTTTTTTCATAACATTTTTCAACATTGTACTATGACTTTTTTTCATGAAATTTTTCAACATACTATGAATTTTTTTCATGAAATGTTTCGTCATTTTGTACAATCATTTTTTTTCATGAAATTTTTTGTCATTTTGTACTATGACTTTTTTTCATGACATTTTTCAACATTCTGTACTATGATTTTTTTCATGAAATTCTTTGACATATTGTACAATCATTTTTTTTCATGAAATTTTTCGTCACTTTGTACTATGACTTTTTTTCATGAAATTTTTCGACATATTGTACTATGACTTTTTTTCATGACATTTTTCGACATGCTATACTATGACTTTTTTTCAAGAAATTTTTCGTCATTTTGTACTATAACTTTTTTTCATGAAATTTTCCGTCATTTTGTACTATAACTTTTTTCATGAAATTTTTCGTCATTTTGTACTATGACTTTTTTTCATGACATTTTTCAACATTCTGTACTATGATTTTTTTCATGAAATTCTTTGACATATTGTACAATAATTTTTTTTCATGAAATTTTTCGTCACTTTGTACTATGACTTTTTTTCATGAAATTTTTCGACATATTGTACTATGACTTTTTTTCATGACATTTTTCGACATGCTATACTATGACTTTTTTTCAAGAAATTTTTCGTCATTTTGTACTATAACTTTTTTTCATGAAATTTTCCGTCATTTTGTACTATAACTTTTTTCATGAAATTTTTCGTCATTTTGTACTATGACTTTTTTTCATGACATTTTTCAACATTCTGTACTATGATTTTTTTCATGAAATTCTTTGACATATTGTACAATAATTTTTTTTCATGAAATTTTTCGTCACTTTGTACTATGACTTTTTTTCATGAAATTTTTCGACATATTGTACTATGACTTTTTTTCATGACATTTTTCGACATGCTATACTATGACTTTTTTTCAAGAAATTTTTCGTCATTTTGTACTATAATTTTTTTCATGAAATTTTACGTCATTTTGTACTATGACTTTTTTTCATCCGATTTTTTCGACATGCTATACTATGACTTTTTTTCATAACATTTTTCAACATTGTACTATGACTTTTTTTCATGAAATTTTTCAACATACTGTACTATGAATTTTTTTCATGAAATGTTTCGTCATTTTGTACAATCATTTTTTTTCATGAAATTTTTTGTCATTTTGTACTATGACTTTTTTTCATGACATTTTTCAACATTCTGTACTATGATTTTTTTCATGAAATTCTTTGACATATTGTACAATCATTTTTTTTCATGAAATTTTTCGTCACTTTGTACTATGACTTTTTTTCATGAAATTTTTCGACATATTGTACTATGACTTTTTTTCATGACATTTTTCGACATGCTATACTATGACTTTTTTTCAAGAAATTTTTCGTCATTTTGTACTATAACTTTTTTTCATGAAATTTTACGTCATTTTGTACTATGACTTTTTTTCATCCGATTTTTTCGACATGCTATACTATGACTTTTTTTCATAACATTTTTCAACATTGTACTATGACTTTTTTTAATAAAATTTTTCGACATATTGTACCATGACTTTTTTTCATGAAATTTTTCGTCATTTTGTACTATGACTTTTTTTCATGAAATTTTTCGACATACTATACTATGACCTTTTTTCATACGATTTTTCGACATGCTATACTATGACTTTCTTCATGAAATTTTTCGACACACTATACTATGATTTTTTAATTATTTTTCTGACATACTATACTTTGACTTTTTTTACTTTTGACATGGCACTGTATACCGTGACTACTTTTTACTTCTTTTTGACATACCATTCTATGATTTTTAATGATTTTCATGACATGCTATACCATGACCTTTTAATGACTTTTTCTGACATACTATACTGTGACTTTTTATGATTTTTTTTAACATACTTTACCATGCCTTTTTATGTTTTTTTAAGACATACTATACTATGATTTTTAATGATTTTCATGTAAATCGCTTTGAATTGAATTGTATGTGTTGGTATGTGTTATATCAAATAAACTTTCCTTGCATTGCCTTGCTATATCACACGTTTTTATGAGTTTTATGACATACTATACTATGACTTTTTATATATATATCTTTTATGATTTACCATACTATGAGTTTTTATGATTTTTTATAACATACTACTGTATACTATGACTTTAATGATTTCTTTTATATAATATACTATTACTTTTTATGATTTTAAATGACATACTATACTGTGACTTTTTTAATGCTTTTTTATGACATACTATACTATGGCTTTTTTTATTATGACTTTTTATAATGTACTATACTATGACTTTTTTTTTTTTTTGACATAATATACTATGACTATTTCATGACCTTTTCAACATGATATACTATACGTTTTTTATGAATTTTTCAAACTTTTTTTCAGATTTTTTATAACATACTACAGTATTATATGACTTTTATTTTTTTGTTTTATGATGTACTATACTACAATTTTTGTATTACTTTTTTAAGACATACTATACAGTAGTATATGTAGTACTCACTGTGGTAGTATCTGGTACAGTAGTGCTTCAGCCTTGCGTTTCTCCTCATGATAAGCTTGTGTTCGTTCCTCAACCAGCTCCTCCAGGTTGTTGGCGTACTGCTCCATACGAGACAGCAGGTTGTCCAGGATGTTGGTCCTTGACTCCCTGAACACACACGAACACACGCGCACACACACGAACACAGAACACACACAAACACACATATATTTTATTTTGACTCAATCATTCATACACCGCCCTGCAACCACAAATACTCACTAGCGTACCAAATGTGGATTCTTCACAAAATGATCCCAGTAACTAAATAAACATTATAAATTATCATGTTTATGTCGCCTACAGCTTCATATTTGGAGAAGATAATGAAGCATGTTGCTTTACTTTCATTCGATACTCGTATATTGTGTGCCCTGCACTCTTGTGGCCTGAAAGGTGCTGAAAAATACTCAATATATTGAATAGATTTAGAAATCCAGATGTGGGTATACTGAGGGAAAATAACACTGGAACTTCCCGGTACTACTTCCAGGATATTCATGTTAAGATACACCTCTCTCTTGAGGTTTAGCATACGTTTGCCTCCGGCTGTCACTAGATGTTTTACAAATACCACCTTCAGGTTTTAACCATCCCTCTTGTTGTCAAAGCACTCACTTGTTCTGTTTGCGCAGCAGCATCCGAATGTGGTTGAACTCTGGTCTCTCCGTCGGCTCCTCGGCCCAGCAGCGCTGCATTAGCTGACCTAGCTCAGGACTGTGACTCTGAGGATCGATGGTCGGTCTGAGGCAGGGCCACTCGCCCAGAACCACCCGATCCACAATCTCTGCAAAGGGAGGGAGAGATATATTATGAACGCTCCTTGCAAGAAAAGACAATTCAGTCAACTTTAAAAGAACATATACAAAGGGATTTTAACAGATTCAATCCTGTCTTAGCTTTCAGTCTTCTTCAGCAGATGGAGATGGTTCAGATGAACTTACAGTGTTTGGGGGAGCGACCAGAAATAGATGGATGGTTGGATGGTTTTTAAACAGTGTGGTGAAAATGAGAAGAAAAGCAGCCAAACTGGACCGAGGAAGAGAAACTGCTGCCAAAAGTAGAAAAAGATGTTAATTATCTGACTCGTCTGAAATAACAAATGTGGACAGAAATAATAAAGTAGTTTCCTTGGGAAGTGGTTCTTCGTTGTTTTAAATGCAACAAAAACTTTCCATCTTTAATTAATTCCTCAGAGCTTTGAAGTCCATTTGAGGATAAACATTTTTTATGGTCGAGTGGAACGAGACTCAGACTGACTCGACAGAAACAAAGTAAATCTCACCAAAACCGTTTTTTCATGCAGTATAAATGTGTTTTTATTGCCTACTCTGAAAATGGTATATTTGATTATTTGTGCACACTGGGGTCCCTAAACAGTCTTGGTATTACATAAATTGTGTATCACTGTAAAGCTGAGACTCTTGTGGAGCCAATGAGCCCAACTGTATTCATGTGTGATGATGTTAGTCCCCATAGCAGCCATTTCATTATATTGAGACCATTTTTTGAAACTTGACCTCACTGTATAAAATGACCTGTGGGGACCTCCAGGTTAATCACAGCCTCATGAAACTTTACAGCCACAAACAACAGACCTAGGTTATTCAGAGGATGGATGGCTTTCCTAGGTAGATCGACAATAACGGGGTTTCTGAGCAGTTTACACAACAGAAGTGCTCGCCATCCAATCGCTGAAAAATGCAATTCTTGCAGAAATCTCCAAATGTCAACATCATCAGCTTTTTTTATGGTGTTCCTCAAGGTCTTGGTTCTTAATGTGGTATTTTGGAGGGATTATTGGTCATTTTTATCAATTCTTGAGTGGTAAAAATGGTTAAATGTAGCACCAAATCTGTGTAACAAATGATATCAACCCAAAAATTGGTGCAACAACTTATGAGACATAATAGAGCATGGGGATGGCCATCATATACTTCTATCATAATGTTCTAAGACCTTATACACAATAATAATATACCATAATAATTAATTCATTCAATCATTCATTCATGTTATTTCTGATTTACAGTCACACAGTGCTGAGCTGCATCTCAAATTAATGTTCAGCTTTCAGATGATGTACACTACTTCTATGTGACATCTACTGTTGACCTGCCATCTCCCCCTAAAGACCTCCTGTACCCCCCTAAAAAGGATAAAAACAAGTCTATTGTGGGTCTCAGATGGTTAAGGTCCTAAGGACTATGGATGTTGGTAGTTGTTGGCTTTGTTTAGATATGCAGAATTTATTTTACGGGTTATTGTTGTTCAGACTTCTAAGCTAATACAGCTAATATGTGCTAACGTCAGTTGTCAATTGTTGCCACGGTTAATATTCATGTATTCTGCAGCCTGATGGAAAGCGGAGTGAAGCTGGGCGCTTACCGTCACACTAACTGGCAGCTAGATCGCTGACGACACAGAGATACCACGTGAAACCAACGTCGTTATACTATTGGCTCACAAGCCTTGTTAGAAGTGGGAAACCAAATGTCAGATATCCACATGCAGATATTTTTTAAATGATTAATTCACAATCATAATGATTTGTTTTTAGGAAAAGCCGTACTATTATTCAGCACCTTTCTAAAAGCTCTGTGGATGTATTGTTTATTAAAAATGATTTGTCTCCATAAAAATGTTATGAATAAGACCTTTAAGGCCTTAGTGTGCTAAGTTAAACCTAAACTAACTTTCAATCTCAATATTGATGCTGCGTTTTAGGTGGAATCTTTTTTTTTTTTCCATAATTCCTAGAAACACACTTCATCTTTTACTCTGCTCTCCTTCTTTCTGTCCTCTGTGGTTTGGAAACAGAAACTTTTCCATGTCAACTTTAAGGTTTCTCAGCAATTTCGACCACGAGCCTATTTTAAATAAATGAGGTCTTGGCAGAGTGCAGGCTGATGCCTCTGAAATTGTTCGACACTTCAAGTCCTGGAAAGTGTTTGTGGAAAGCTGGAGAGGAAGAAAGACTGCCGGCTGATCAAAGCGTCGTCCAGCTGGCAACAGGTCGGACAAAAAGAAAAAGATAAATTGTTCTCTTTTCACCCTCTCAGTCACACTGTCTCTCTTTTGTCGGACTTCCCTCCTCCTCCTCTGTCAGGGTGTAATTGTTAGTTTCAGTTGTGTCGTGCTCCGTCTCTAATTCCCCTCATTCAGTCGCCAACACGACTCAATCGCTCCAAATCCCACCGTCTATCCGCCGCTGACCTCTGCTATGTTCGTCAATGCTCTCACCGCTTCCTGCTTCCCTGATCGACAACTGATTATTAATTTCACAAATGAGGTAGAAAAGGCAAAATGAAACTGAAAATATTCCCAGTTTGAATGATTATTATCTGATCTGCTTCCCTCACAACCTTTTTTTGTTGTTTTTAAGAATTTAATAATAATCTGTCTGAAAAAAGATTTCCTATATATTTTCCTATATTAATTTGTGTTGTACATACTGATACTGATTTTAAGGATTTTCTTTTGTAAATCATCAATGTGGTAATTGTCTCAGGCGTTTGAGATTTGGCTTCCTTTTTGATTGGTCTTTCCAGCTGGTCGCTTTAGTATAAAGGTGTGTTACTTCACATTGTGTCCATGACCAAAACATATTGTCTCTAATAATGTCATGAATTCATCCTTTTTTCCACATGATTTCATTTTCCTACGCACGTCTACAAGCTGTGCACCAACACTGAGTTTGAAGGGTTAAAACTCAGACTTTCAAATTACTGGTGGAGAACAATCAGGCATAATTTTCCTCGCTCTGACCACCGTTAACGTCTCCACTAGCACCGCACTGTTGTTGTTTGCTATCGTCACGTGACAAACTACTAGCAATCAGTTCTTCTTTGCTGCTCTAAAACAGTAGTTGCCAGTAGCAGCCGTGGTCCATCCAGGGCAACAGCACAGTGAAGGCTACTGTTGTGAAGCGGCGAAGAAGAACTGATTTCAGGTTAAACAAGCAGTTTTTTTCTCTGGATTCATAAATTATTAATCGGATCGGTGCATAGACTGCCGTACTCGCCGATACCCGATACCAAATTTTCCGTATCGAAACAACTCTAGTTAGTTGGCGTGAAATCAGGAGAATTCGCTGTGATGAAGCCCCGTCTGACTTCCTTCACTGAGCGCCCGTTTCTGGGTGAAAACTTGCAGCAGATCTATGGTTTTTGTTTGTTCTTAGAGATTCATACTTTGGAAATCTGTAGTAAAAGCCAATCTCCAAACCAAACTTTCATTCCAAAGACATCAGTCTAATCCTGACTTCAGATTGGTCTTCAATTGGAGGCCGTCTCCCCCCCAAAAAGAAACAAACTAAGAAAGAAAAATTAGGAAAGTGGACTCTCCAGGATGAGGTGGTTTCTGAGGTTTGGCCGACAAAACAAACAAATCCTTTAAGCTCTTTATATCATTTTTCAAATCTGTAGTTTATTCCTGGATAGACTGTTTTCAGTGGAACAAATGTGTTGCCAGCATGTGGCTACTAGAGTGCCAACATAAAACCCAAGAATATGTGTTTTTATAGGCTCTGTCTGTTCAGTCTATTTATTTTCTTTTTTTTTCTGTAAACTAATTTATTTTCAGCACGAAACAGGCCGGTAAGTGTGAGTCCAGTATATCATTTGTTGGTTGCTGTTATTATTAAATTGAACTGCAGTCTCCACTTAACCAACCACCACAAACATTTATTCTGAAATTACAAACGGGTGTCCAGACAGGAAGAGACGGGGTTCAGCAGGTTTCTGTCTTGACCTCAGTAAAGTTTCTTTATCAGCAAACAGTGCTCTTAATGCTGTTCAGGTCGGTATCAATCAACACGACCTCCGCAGGCCGACTAACCCTGAACCTGGACCTGAATATGAATACTAAAAAAGTAGCAAGCAAAGAAAAACAAGCATTAAAAAAAAGAATAATAAAAAAATTATTCTTGCAAAAATAAATTTAAAAAGAAACTAGAATTACCGCCTCCACCAACAAGTCAAGCTGCAGTTTACATCCAAGTCTGTCCAAAATGTCATCACTACATAATTTTATCCTGTTAGACATTTGTGTAAAATTTACATAATTTGTATATGAATTCTTGAGTTATGGCCAAAAACGTGCTTTGTGATGTAACAGTGACCTTTGATCACCAAAATTGAATCAGTTCATCCTTGAGTCCAAGTGGACGTTACTAGTGCCAACTTTTAAGAAATCCCCTCCAAGCGTTGCTGAGGTATCACGTTCACGAGATTGCACCAGACGGACAAACCGAAAACATAATACCTTCGGCCATGGCTATCGAATATATCAAATAATATAGAAAATTAAATCCACTGTTGAACTATCCATCCATCTTTCCATTTCCTGATTTATATCCACATCCATGTTGCAGTTCAGGCATTTACAGATTTTCACAGAAAACTACCTGCTGCCAGAAAACAGTTCAAACCACATGAACCTCTGATGGTGTCCCTCACCACAGATTCAAAATGTACGACCCGATCCAAGTTAAAAACCTACCTTAACCTGATCTGTATAATTTCTAGGGATGCACCAATTATAAAATTCTGGGCCGATACTGATGTTTAGAATAACAGTTTGGCCGATAGCTGATGTTTTTGTTTGTTTTGTTTTTGCTGTTATTTATTCCCTCTTCATTATAACAAATCTAAGCTGTTTTAAACCATTCAGCATTTCGTTACATTGTCTTTGTATGAGCACAAATTCAAACATACAAATTTATGAAACAACCTTTAATATAATCTTCTTTCACATGAAAAATATTATTTTTTTCTTTTAAATAACTGCTTCAAAAGCCTTTTAAGCTGCTATACAACTACCTACTTAATGAGAAGAATGTTTCAGTACTTATACAGCCCAACATAAATATTAGTAAAATTAAATGAAATGTAAATATAAAAGTGATTAGAAACATTTAAATGGTGTTTCTCACACATAGACTTTACTTGGGTGGGCTGCCCAGGTATATTTGATGACCCATTTTAGCATTTTTCATTTTTATTTTGTATCCATCCGAGAGAAGGACGCCATCTGTGATCGATTAACTAGTGGACTAGTAACAGCAGAACGCCGCCGGGGAGCAGATGAAGAGCTCTGTTCTGCTGGTGCAGCGTCGGGCCTCGCTGCCTCAGCTGTCCATAACAACGTTCTTGTCGCTGATCTTTCGCCGAGACAGTGTAAAACTCCACACGGACGACACACATGCGCACAGCATCATGCCAGAGTTATGTCCAGCCAGTGGTTTCTTCTCTGAATCAGCAGCTGGTTACTGTTGTCAGAGACTGACCGAAAATAACCAACATGGTAGTTAACAAGGCGAATATCGGCCGATACCGATGTTCTGCCAATAAATCGGTGCATCCCTAATAATTACGTTTTTGAAAAAAATGAGAACTGAACTAGGAAGGACTAGGTCAGGATAATTCGACTCTGAAAAAGCCCTCAAATATATTGTTTTGATCAAGTGTCCACATACTCTTTAAAGCTGTGTCCTACCTTTGGGGCTGAGTGGGTATCCCTCCAGGAAAAAGGCTCCTCGGCGCAGCGCCACCTCCTGGAGGACGATGCCGAAGCTGTAGACGTCTCCTTTCTGAGATCCCTGAGGAGGAGAAGACTCCATCCTGAGCAGCTCTGGAGCCATCCACAACCTCTCTGCAGTAGGAGGAGAGGATGTACATATATATATATATATATATATATATATAAAAAAAGAAATGAGTGGCATTAAAACGAATTTGAGTTAATGCGTTATCGTGTTAACTTTGACAGCCCTAGTAGAAAATTAAAAAATGTATATAAGCACCAAAAAAAGCGTTCTTTGGTATCGCCGCTGATTCTATCAACACTAGAATCAATACGCAGTCCTACATGATAAGGATCTTAGCACTGACACTGATTTGATTTTATGGATAAAGATGTAGATAACTTTGGAGAACATGTTAAGAGCAAAACATGTAAAAGCTTTCAGGATAAAGGCTGAAGGCACAGAGTTGTAGTAAAATTCATAAATGGCTGAAACGGCCACTCACGGGCGTAGTAGGAATGAGCGTCTTTCCCTGAGTCGCTCTCGGATCGGAAGCTGGACAAACCGTAGTCTGTGATCTTCAGGACGAAGCGGTTGTCCACGACACAGTTGGACGACTTGAGTTTACCATGAGAGACGATGACGCTGTTGTGGAGGAACAACATGCCCTGCAGAGAGAGAGAGAGAGAGAAATAGATAACTAAACATATTATCAGGTACATAAGATATTCATTGGAGAGACTATGAATATCAACAGCATAGAACAGATGTGGAAGATAAAACATGAATAAATTAAATGTACCTTGACGATGTCATTGATGAGAGAATATTTGAACATCCAGTCCAGAGTGATGCTGTCATTCTCCAAGATGTCCTGAAGACACAAAATACAGACTGTTAACAGACAGACAGGTCAACACAGGTAGACAAGACAGGTAAACACTGGTAGACAGACAAGGTTAACACAGGTTGACAGACAGGTAAACACAGATAGACAGACAGGTAAACACAGGTAGACAGACAGGTAAACAAATATAGACAGACAGGTAAACACTGGTAGACAAGACATGTAAACACAGGTAGACAGACAGGTAAACACAGGTAGACAGACAGGTAAACACAGATAGACAGACAGGTAAACACAGGTAGACAAGACAGGTAAACACTGGTAGACAGACAGGTAAACACAGGTAGACAGACAGGTAAACACAGATAGACAGACAGGTAAACACAGGTAGACAGAAAGGTAAACACAGGTAGACAGACAGGTAAACACAGGTAGACAAGACAGGTAAACACAGGTAGACAGACAGGTGTACCTGCAGACTTCCTCTGGGACAGTACTCTGTGATGATACAGGTGTTGGGAGGGTCGATGCACGCTCCGATGAACCTGGTCAGATGTTCGTTCTGAACGTCTCGCATCTACACAAAATATATAAATATATAGATAAGATAAGATAAGATAAGATAAGATAAGATAAGAATCTGAAGATGTGAACCATCAGACACTCACATGTTTGAGTTCAAACAGGACCTCTCTGTTCAGCTCGATGCGTTTCTTGTTGGTGTATTTAATGGCTGCGATGTTTCCCTGGAATAACAAAAAAAGAGAGAGAGAGACATCACTGGGTTGCAAAACACTAAACTTAAAACCTTTAACTCTAATCCTAAACATAATCCTGATCCGAATCTCAATTCAAACTATAAATCCAAATCCTGAGGAAGTCAGGAAACATGCAGGTCGATCAACGAAGTAATGGTAAAATATTTGCTTCACAAACAGAATTGGATGCTAAAAACTCTTTAGTATTTTTTCTTACCCAAGGAAACATTTAGAGATTCTTCCTGCAACTATTAGGCCATTTCCTTAACTCAGGGTAAATAAAAGAAATTTTAAGTGGAAAAACAAATGAGCTTTTGTGCCACCAACTTCCTGAGATTTAAAGTGCATCCCTTCCTGTGACAGGAAATAGCTTCTAGACAGTGTGAGAGTTTTGAACAACTGATGAAAGATAAACAGGTTTCGAGGAGCTGCATGTCGCCGCAGTAGAGGAGAGAACAGACAGTTCACATCCAGTCTGACTTGTTATCAGCAGAAAACAGGAAAAGACCACACTGACCTTGTAGTATCCAGTCTTTGCAAACACCTGCAGGTTTCCATCTCCAGTCATCAAGGAGCCGTAGTTAGAGCCTCTCTGCAGACAGACACAGGTGGTGTAAGAATTATTCAGATCCTTTACATGAGGAAAAGTACTTATATACCACACTGTGAAAATACTCCACTACAAGTCAAAGTCCTGTGTTCAAAACTTACTTAAGTAAAAGTAATGTAAGCAAGTTATGACATACTATACTATGACATTTTTAAGACATACTATACTATGATTTTTTTAGGACATACTATACTTTTTATGACAGTGCAGTAAAATGTTCCCTGTCAGTGTTTTACTATTATATATTGGTATTTCAGGATTCTACTGCTGCCCTAATGTGCATGTTGCATTTTACTGATGTATACGTTTTTAACGTCTTTATATACTGTTGAGTAGTTTAATCTACAGCAATGCATCATATTCTATAAGATGATCATATGTTTGTAGTGTCGCTGTCCTGCGAGAACCCCGCATCTCTTAAAAGTCAACTTTTCATGGTGTCGGAAAAACAGCCCTGTTTTCAGCTTTGTGATGGATGCATTCTCCAGCTGATCCAAGAGGCTTATTAAAGAGTTTATTTAGCTTAAGTAGGAGGAAAATGCTCTCAACACATGAAGGAGCACTTCATCATCCAGTTCATAACAAACATTCAACACCAACACATCTGGAGATACGTGGTTTTCACTGGACAGGAAGGGGATGAAAAACAGATAAATGTAGTGGAGTAAAAAGTACAATATTTACCTCCTCTGAGATGTAGTGGAGTAGAAGTATAAAGTAGCATAAAATGGAAATACTCACGTAAAGTAAGAGTACCGAAAATTTGTACTTTTGTACAGTACTTGAGTCAATGTACTTAGTTATATTCCACCATTGGGGTGTGTGTCTGTGTGTGTTTGTGTGTGTGTGTGTGTTGTGTGTGCGTGTGTGTGTGTGTGTGTGCTGACCAGTGACAGTGTGATCCTGCTGCCGCTGCGCAGCACCTTGTCCAGGTTGCTCATCTGGATGTCGTCCCAGGAAATCCTCCAGAGCTGAGCCACCAGCTCCTTCTCCAGCTTCATCTTCCTACAGAGAGAGAGAGCGAGAGCGAGAGAGAGACACAGGTTACAGACCAACTCTGTTTCAAGCTAAATGCTTTTACTTATCCGGAGGAGGTCGGGGTACATGGTTAAATGTATGACACCTGAGACCACGCTTCATGTCCTGGTCACATCATTCTTCAGTTCAGGCTACTGAAGCTCTCGGTTGAAGGTTATTAAGGAAAGGCAGCCTTCTGTGAGCTTCATGAAAGCAGTCATCTAAGATAGTTTAACGAGAACAGACAGCAGCAGCTCTCACCTGTAGATGAAGATGGTGATGGTGAGGGTCATCATGAAGATGAAGAAGACCACGATGGAAACCATCTGATGGATGGTGACTGTCTCTGTCAGAGAGAGAGAAAGAGTATTTAATAACCTCTGTATCCACATTCTGCACAGAGAAATCCCTGAATTTAATACACTGATAATACAACATAAATGTTACCAACCATGAATGAATATTAAAATATTAAAGGTGAGAGGTCAGGGTTCATAGGAAACAACTGTAGATGATCATAACAACTGTTGGCTAATGTAAACTTGTTTTGTCCACTGACTTGCGAGGCAGATGGGGTTGTCATTCTTGAAGCCACAGACGGGAACATCAGGAGGAATAACTCCACCCAGCCAGTGCGGTGCTGTTCCAGGTATGGCAGTCAGCTCCTCCTCTAAACTATTGTACACCAAAATTATCTGGAATAAAACAAACAACAACTTACAAGATGATATAAGATGTTTGATTTAAGACTTGAGTTCATGTAAGTCAGAGTTTATGCAGATGACACTCTTCTTTGCCTTTATAATCATTTCTTATGCTAAGCTCCCAGTTCACTGTTCAGGTATTAATGCCTGTTGCACCTGGTGGAAGAAGTACTCAGATCTTGTACTTAAGTAAAACTAGAAATACCTCAGGGTAAAATTATGCTACTACAAGTAAAAGTCCTGCGTTCAAAATCTTACTTAAAGCAGCAGTGGGTAGAATTGGAGCAAATATGATTAAGATATATAAGATATGAACTGTTGCCAGTTAAACAGTCAAATTAGGCTCCTTAGATTGAATTGTCCAATAGTCAACTATCAACTAACATATTTTATAAACTGAGAAAATATTTATGTAAATGTAAAATGCATCAATCCCTGTGCTGCAGCAAAGAGCTACAACAGTGTTTACAACAGGAAGTGGAAAAGCTTTCAACACTCCTTGCCTACCAAGTAAAAACCCTCCAGGGAAGGTTAGGGGTTATTCTCCCACCACTGGCAGTAGTGGAATATAGGAAAGTATTGTACTTAAGTCCAATTTTCAGGTACTTGTACTTAAACTGAGTATTTACTCCATTCCAGTACTTGCCTGGGAACCAGACGAATCTGCGAGCTCAGGTTTTATTTGCTCTGGCAGATGCGTCTGGTCCCCCTCCGCTTAGGACAGAATTCCAGTGGCCTGAGATGTGCCGGGCCAATCACGAGCATTTATCTGATATGGGGCATGTTTGAGATGAAGACCGAAAAGAGGAACGCTGCTGACGCATAAAAACAACCAAGATGGCTGGAGCTGATGTGGAACTTCAGTAATGAACAAACTGGACGGTATATTTTCTCTAAAAGAAGAACAGTCAATCGCATTCAAATCTTTTCTTGAGAACAAAGATGTGCTTGATGTACTCGGCAGAAGTTTAACCCCATGAGGTTGATGCTGTCGTATATGACAGGAAATTACTCTGATCACTATTTTTAGATATTAGGTATTCCTTTCAGACGGTTTGTAATCGAGCTTGGAAAAACAGCGTTTTTTCAGAGACTTCATAAAAGTTATAAATCCAACGATGCATTAACTTTGACAGCCCTAATAAAATACAATTAATTATTTTCCAATAGTAAACCAGTGGTTTCCAGTCACATGTTTCTCCAGTCCATCCAACAGTGTGACTTTAACCAGTGCTACACTTCATCGGGTGGACCTGAAGTGGACCTGAACCAGAGTTCCTGGAGAATTCACAGGATTACAGACACGACAGAGGACAGATGCAGCCTTCACACTGAGACACAGAGAATGACAGAAACTATTAGAAAGTGTGAGGGAGGCTGATGAAAAGAGAGGTGTGATGGTGGTGTGGAGGGTCGGTTAAGGTCGACTACATCTCACCTCTTTCTCGACTGTAAGCTGATGCTATTTTGAGGTTTTTATTAGTCCAAAAACATTTCTTGTTCATGATTAAATTTTCTTCCTTTTCAGACTTCTTCCAAAACAACACCAATCAGACGGGATTAATAAGTGGGTAGTAAAACATTTGTCCTGCGCCTCAGTAAATGCAATTGAAAGGTTTCGGACAACATTTTAGCCATCAGAAACTTAAGAATAGTCACACATGCAGTGAAACCTAAGTTGAATACACCTTGTCAAACATAGGTGCAACTAATAACATTATCAATTGCTTCATTGCACTGCAATAATTCCTGGAACAGAAATTATAGTCAAGGCTGTAAGTTTCTTTAACTGCCCTTAACTTTAAGTCAATGTTTTCATATTCATATCAATCTAACAAATAACATATAATGGAATTGTTTATTGGGCTTTCCAAATAAATCGTAGTAGAATTTAAACTGAATAATTTTACACACTAACGTCACTTAAACATTTCTGTTAAGAGGCTTTATGATAAATAAATATTAATACAAAATGTATGCTTGTGCTCTACTGCTTTATCTTTGATTGATGTTCAATAGCTAATTTGAAATGATTTTTTACCTGAAAAACATGTAGAGGTGTTTGCAGTCTTTCTGACGCCCTGAGTCAGAGCAGCCTCTATGAAGTGTGGGAGGTAAAAAATGCTGCCAATCTCTGCTGCTTACAAAGCTTCATTATTATGAACGCACGGTGATAACTACAGTGATCTCGATGAACAACATTTTTATCAATATCTCTCTTCTCTCCTCTGGATTTTGGCAGTCTGAAGATCTTGTGTGAGAGATTTCAGTGAGCAAATAAAACCTTAATATTGAGAGGGACAAAAACTGGATTTTATAAAGTGAGAGGGGCATGTCCCGCCAATCCCAGCGGACATTATGCCCTTGATTATATCTAACGACATTCGTTCTATGACAAGTCAAAATATCTATAGTGGAAAAGGTCTGTGAAACTGAATTATTTGAGAACAATACATACATATGTAATAATTCTAAGTGTGCTGAAAACCAAACAAACCCTAGATGAGATTAAAATCATTGACCAGCACATGTAATATTAATATTTATTCAATTTATATTAATACATACAAAACTATTATTTAAAAATGAAATATAATTAAAGATTAAAATATATTATTGTTCACCTGGAAGGTGCTGGTGTTGGTGTCGATCATGTCCCACAGAGCGAAGTCCGTCTCTCTATCTCCGTTCTCGTCCAGGTGGACAAGTCCTGTTACACCTGAGGGACATGAGTGAACATACAGAGTTTAAACAAACACGTCTGAACTGGATAAAGACCAGCATTGATACTGATTATTCATGTGTTATTCTTGATTTTAGTAGGTCTTTGTTGCTGCTAGTCTGAGGAGAAAACGTGTGTAAATTAGCTTTAGCTACGGGTAGTTGTGTAACTAGCTGTAATGCTCACACTGTGGTTTGGTTTTTACATCGGTTTGTAGTTCCTGAAAGTTTTACATGCTGTTTTTTTCCCCAAAAAGCACACACTTCTATGGCATGGACGTTTCAACCATTCATCCGTAACTTTTTTTCCCTCTTAAATCATAATTTAAATTTTTTTCAAATTAGCTGAGCTACTCCACAATCTTTCCACGTACGCCCAGAAGTACCAAGTACCCCTGGTGTAGCAGCGTGAGCAGCAACACCGACAGCATGCTCTAATGCACTGGTTCCCAACCTGGGGTTCTCGACCCCCCCACTAGGGGTCAACAAAGCTTCACGGAGGGTCTCAAGGCATCCTCGATTTTAAGAGGTGTAAGACTACTTCTTTCAATAATACACAGTTGGCCTATATCTCAGCATTTCATTCATTCCTGTGAAGAAAACTAAGTTAGATTTATATTTTTTAAGTTTGGATGATCATTTAAAGGGGCTAAATGCGAAATCGGGAGCATTTCTATTGCCTCCGCACAGCTATCAACATGGCGACAGCTGAGCAGCTAACAGCACTAACAGTGTTTACATGGGGGGGGGAGGACCGGGGGGGTTGACGGCACCGCCTCTGATTTATGGATGGAAAAAATGTAAATAGCCATAAGAGGTTAATTACAGCCAATTAGCAGTTAGGTGGTGAGTGTGTGTGTGTTGGGTAAGGGGTTCAATCTCCATAGAAACCAGGCAATTAGGGATCAGGAGAGAGCAGGCAGTGATTGGTCAGAGTGTTCACACATGAAGACGAGTAGTAAAATATAAAAGCATAAAATGAAGTACAGTATAGTACAGCATGTAATAGAACAGACTTATTACTTACTATCAAATGGAATTATTGTTGTTGTTGTTGTTAATGATTGTAATATGGAAATAACATGACATAAACACAAGATGCTTTATTGTCATTGCATGTTAAACACGAATATCAAGGCTGTCAAAGTTAACACAAATAATAACGCATTAACGCAAATTTGTTTTAACGCCAATAATTTCTTTAACACATTAACGCAACTTGCGATTTTTAGGTTGTAGCGGGCTCAGGTTTACAGCTAGAGTGAAGATACTAGCATCATATGAAACTATAAAAACGTAAGGAACCCATTGGTACCAACCATGTCATACTAGCTTGTCGAGAAGGAGGCTAAATAACGCTCCAAACTTATGCTAAATTTTAGCGAGGAAAAACTGGCATGGCCGTTTTCAAAGGGGTCCCTTGACCTCTGACCTCAAGATATATGAATAGAAATGGGTTCTATGGGTACCCACGAGTCTCCCCTTTACAGACATGACCACTTTATGATCATCACATGTAGTTTGGGGGCAAGTCATAGTCAAGTCAGCACACTGACAGCTGTTGTTGCCTGGTGGGCTTGAGTTTGCCATGTTATGATTTGAGCATATTTTTTATGCTAGAAGCAGTACCTGTGAGGGTTTCTGGACAATATTTGTCATTGTCTTGTGTTGTTAATTGATTTCCAATAATAATATATACATACATTTGCATTAAAGCAGCATATTTGCCCACTACCATGTTGATATGAGTATTAAATACTTGACAAATCTCCCTTTAAGGTGCATTTTGAACAGATAAAAAAATGTGTGATTAATTTGCAATTAATTTGGGATCATCAATCATGCAATTAAACATTTTAATCTATTGACAGCCCCTAATATATGGTTGGAATCTACAAAAGGAGGAAGGGTCATTATGTCACGTTGGTGCCAAGCCGTTAGCATTCTACATTGATTGTAATAGAGCATCTTTGTTATCAATAAGTAACCAACCATCAAACTGTTAATGAAAGAAAGAAAGAAAGAAAGAAAGATGATAAAAATAAAATACATTCACAGTGTATGAGCTGGTTTTGTTCTGATGATATGAAAAACGGTGATGTCAGGAGGGGGCGGCGTCAGATAATGATGTGGCGAGCGGCGATCAGGTGTCTTTATGTCTCAGGATGACATTTAGAGGAGTGCTTCTTGGACGGGGGGGACGCGCTCCTGCCGCTGAAATGTCACGAGCTCTGAGAGCTTATTAAAGCCATAAATATATCACACACACACAAACACACACACACACACACACACACGCACACACACACACACACACACACACACACACACACACACACACATTGTACCATGGGAGACTGTTATCAATGACCTGTGAGTTTAATGTGTTTCTGTTAAATGATGCATTGCTTTACAGGAATGATGTGTGCGTGTGTGTGTGTCACTTATCTGCACCTGCGGCAGGTTTTGTCCACTAATGTCATTTTTAAAAATATGATAATAATCTTTTTCTTAATTCTTACATTACGAGGTGTTTATTGCACCAATACAACACCATGTATCGCAAAAAATAAGATAAGTTACAGACAACTCTCCAGGTATACAGAGTGAATAAAACTGTCGTGGCCCTTGAATTTGTCTGGGAAAGAGTTTTGGGTGTGTCATTTGGTGAACAGGAGTGGGATGAGATTTGCAACAACTCCTGAAAAACGTCAAGAGATCTGAGGGTGAGGCTTATTTAATTTAAAATTTCACATAGGTTATATAGACTTGGTTTAAAGGATTCTGCAACCTGCCGGAAATGTAGTGGTGATGAAGGTACATTAGTATATGTGCTATGGACCAGCCTCCACTGTTATGGACATGCCCCAAAGTCCATCGGTTCTGGATGAAGATTCACTGTTTTATTGCTAATGTCATAAAAGTCCAAAGCTTTATATATATTAGGAGACAACAAGGTGATATCTGCTTTTGCACAATCCACAGGGGATGCTTTAGAATGTGGCTACCTTGTGATTGACAGGTCGCTGCCACGGCGTTGTCTAGTCTGGGAGTTGTCCGTGTTTTCGTCTTACAACTTTAACCCTTTCACAGTGTGTTTTCAGTTCAAGAAAGTCAATTGTAACATTTAGGTCGCCTAAATTGTCTTATTCAGCGTTCGGTTGTACCTAGCTCCACCCTCTCGCGCCATGGCGCCATGGCTATCGCCATGCAAGGTTTCAAAACCATAGTCCAGAAACCAATGGGTGACGTCACAGTACAACCCGATATCATGCCAAAGCATGTAACAGACCCGCATGTCCACCAGAGGATAGCGCGTCAGGATCATGTTTTGCCTCGCAGAGCGTGAATATTAGACGCGTGTATGATGGTGCAGTAGCAGCAGGGGGCAACAAAACAACTTAGTTAGGATAAAAAATAAAAACCTCATGGTTTGGCTTAAACAGTCTCTGCACCATCTGAAAACACGTACAGTATATTCACCATTCTCTAAAATCTTGTCGTGCATTTACAAATCGGGCCCAGTGCTCTCCCACCTCCCACTACAGATTGATTACCACTCAGATTTGAGTGGTACCCCCACCCCTCCCCCACCCACCTCCTGTCAGAGTCAGTGAATGGGAGCCGGAGTAAAGCCGGTTCATACAGATGGATTTCAGCGAGGGAGACAAACAATCAAAGCAGCTGCAGGAACAGAAGAAGCCGTGAGGAAAATTTGCATCAGGCTGCACAGAAGGAACAAACCACAGGGGCGTGATGATGGGCTCTCTAATACCTTTCAGCAGAATAAGCTGGTGGACTTCAGGTGTCCGACTCAGTCAAGTGCTGACACAGTTTGAAGGCATAAAAAAAGACAAACGATTGGTAAAAAATAAAAAATAACAGGCAACAGCAGTCGGTTCACGCTGGGAGGGATTTCTGTACATGCTGTGATAAATCAGAAAACACTGCGGCCGCAACAAGTCCTCCAAATTACCAACAGTGTTACGTTTTGCCTCGCAGAGACGTGAATATTACACGCCTGTATTAACGTACACTACCAGCAGGGGGGCAACAAAGCCACTCATTTATGTTCAGGCAAGAAAACCACGTTGTTAGGTGAAGAGAAAACGTCATGGTTGGGCTTAAAATAAACACATAAACTAAGTAAAACATGTACGTGACAACCGTCACTACAAAAAAAAAAACGGAACCAACAAGGCATAAACCTTTAATGCGTAAAATAAGCCGCGCTGTTGCTGAATCTGTCTTCATTTTGGATCGACTACATTTAGTTTAAAAGTTTCTTGGGAGTTTCCAGAGGCGATGAGTCGTGTCGGACGCTCGTGATTTGCATAAAGTCGCCTCAATTTAATGCAAATGAGGAGCGGGCGACGTGACGGTCCATGTCACGAATCGCGCTACTACTAGAATGCATTGCACGGCTGCTTACATAGACAATCAGTGTGTTCCAATCCGCGTACTTCTGTACTTACACTTACTACTTTGAGTGCATAAGTGCGTTCACACTGGGAAGTACGGCAAAATCCAGTGCACTCAAAGTACCCGGATGTTGTACTCAAAACAGTCAGATCGTTGCGTGTGGAACGCTGGACACTTTCCACACTCAGAAAACAGAATAAAACAATACGTAAACATACCAGTGCATTTTCAGCCAACAGGAGGACACATCGTAGGCGCAGAGTGTTCGATTTGAGACGACCCTACCCCGCTGAAATTTACGCACTACTCAAGTGAGTACAGAGTGCACAAAGTGCACTACATTGAAGTGTACTTCTGGAAGTACGTGGATTAGAACACACTCAATGAATGGGATGCGTGGAAAGGACGGAGCCTACATGTACCATTAGAGGCTGTGACGTCATCTAAAGGACTTCAATGACGTCAAAGGACTTCCTCTTTCGCTTCTGAAAGACAACAATCATAATTCATATGTCCTGCACACGCTCCTGTCAGCTGAATCTAAACAAAGGTTGTTTTATGGATGGGAACGAATGATGAATGTCGTCATTTGTCTCTCGAGGACAGGTCTCTGTGGGTCGGTGCATTAAAATCTGTGCAGCTGACCCTGATGAATACAGCCATAGATCTGCTGTAATATTCCCAATCCATCAAACACGGTGAGAAGTGGCTGTCCATTAGTTAATGGAGCGGAAACGGCAGAGAGCGAGCTGTAATCTGATCTCCCTCTCGCTCCTATTCATGGTCTGTACAGCCCGCCTGCATCCTTCCTCTCATGTCCTATTTGTCATGGCTGTAATCTCAGATGAAATCGTATTACTCTGCCTTCCTATCTGTCGCTCTCATTCACGCCTTTTCCTCCTCTTTCATTCTCCCTACTATTATATCCTTTTTCCTTTTTCGGCTCACTGTGGCCTATCACCCTCTATTAACTATTAATATGCACGAATGAGGATCAGTTCCTGTGCGGAGGCAGCACCAGGCAGGATCAGACGGAGAATAAGTAGAGAGGGTGACAGAAAGATGTCCTTTAAAGAGAGTAAATTAAAAATAAAAATGTCAATTTTGACTTAAAATAAGCAAAAAGAAATACCAAGAAGATGAGGTGTTCTTGATCCATCACAATCACAGACAGTATATAAAGACGGACGACATGACAGCTCCCCCAAAGTGAAGCCAAAACATCTGGATCACCCCCTGTTGGCTGGCTGCAGTATAGGTCATAAAGCCCGCCCCCTCCATGTTAGCAGATGGGACATGGGCCACACTAAAAAGTCAAAGTACATGTCAAATACATGATGGTTTCTATCATTCTATCATTTTAGGTAGTTCTTATCACGCTGATGTATGTACAAGTGTTCATTTTTCTGATAAGTTTGGTTTAAATTAGTTATTTGATGCTGTAACAAAGTGGTGAGACGTCATGATTGACAGCTGCTCTGAGGGAAGTAGTCACTTGTACGAGAGAGGAGATATAACTTTCCATAACTGCGATTGTCTGTTTCAAACAGAAAGTTTATATAAGCGTCTTTATGTACAGATTGTGGTTCATACAGTCACTGTTTCATTCACAACAGAACTGATCCCAGCTGCGTCTGTTTAATAGAAATTACTTTCAAACAGAACCAGTACAGGTCTGTTTTTAGGAGCCTGTGTTTTGGTCCTGAAAGCCGAAACCTGTTGCCTAGTAACCTAGGATCAACTCATCCTAGGTTTATCCTGCTTATAAATCAAAGATTAGAAAAGGCTGACGAATCTCATTGTAACATCTGTGCTCTTTCATCACACGGCGTCAGAGCAGGTAAACAGGTTCATCACACCGCAGCATGGAAACACAATAATAATCTATACGGCAGCCAGGAGGAGACACGAAGCACAGTTTTATAAATGACTGTCTGACAGCCTGTCTGCTCTCTGCTGTCAGCTCACCCTTTCTCTCATTTCAGGCAAATGTCAAAATCATTTCTGAAGCTGGAACCCGTCTCAGGGAACGACCGAAACCGTTTTCAGTTGTGTCTTTTAGTGTGACCGTAAACTGGCAGCGATCCTGGAGGTTCATATGAGGGAGGACACCCACATGACCAAGAGAAGAACAATTAGCTTTTGTCATCAGTGTTTCTAAAAAGTTGAAACAAGTTGCTGTGATTTCTGTCCGTAATGAGGTAAATAAAATCTGAGCATCTCGTCATTTTACAAAAGGTTGTTTGGTGAATAACATCAGTCATAGAATTTAATTCCTTAGAATAAAGCCTGAAATCCTCAGGAAATGATTCGTCCTCTGGAGAAAATTATTATCTGAACCAAATTTCTTTGGCAGTCCATCCAGTAGCTGTAGAGATATTTCATCAACAGTGCCATCCATAAAGCCACTTAATTAATCGGTTAATGGAAAATAGTATTGAGAAATGTGTTGATGAAGAAATAATAAGTAGTTGGAGTCTTGTTTGAATTTTAGCTTTAGCAACCTTTTCAAAAGACGTCTAAAACGGTCTTAAAACTGCAGTGGGTAGAAGTTGAGCAAATCTTTTTATTCTTATAAAATGATCACTATATCCTGACAGTAGTGCATTAGACAGATAATCTGAAAAAAATCATGTGCCTCTGTGTCCTCCGGTGTGCTCCTGATGGCATCTGCAAGATTTCACAGACCGGAGGAAAACAACCAATCAGAGCCGAGCTGGAGCCTGCCGTCTCTAAGTAGCTGTCAATCACTCGCAAACTCCGATCAAAGGGTCAAACTAGGCAGCGCTGATCAAATATGAATCAATATTCTGTTACTGTAATGCCTATTTCTCTCCTCAAATGTTCTCAGAAACATCTGTAAAAGCTGTAAAATGAGAAAGTTTGTGAACCGGCAACCATGGTGCGATCAGTTGAGGAAATACCAAGCACCGCCCACCAGCTGGAGCACAGCCAATAGGAACGCTCTCTCTCTGAAATGACCTGTGATTGGTCAAAGTCTCCCGTCACGGACTAGATTTTTTAAAGCCTGAAAACAGAGCCATGAGGAGGTGCACAAGTCTAGTTTTCTGCCTATTGCAGGTTTAACTGTCAGCTTGAAACCTGTCCAAATGTAATTATCAGCCCGGAGCAGAGCCCTCTTCACAGCTGCTACAGAGACATGGCGACGCTGCCGTGACGCTAACAGAGGCTGTATAAAAGGCCACGCAGTGATGGATGTCCACGGGGGGAGAAAAGAGAGACGGGCAGACAGGCAGAGATAGGAGCGCAGAGGGCAGCAGTGTGGAGGAGGGACAAGGACCAGAGCTCTGGCTGAAAGGCAGGAGGCTTCTGGTTTCACACAATTACATTTCAGGGCTATTTTTGGGGGGTCTCCTCCGCCGTCTTACAGGGGCTTCTGACAATGAGACGAGGAGAGAAGAAAAATCAGTAACAAGGGGAGATGGATGAGAGGAGACACAAAAAACAACAAAAAACCTGATTGAATGACAGAAATGAGACAGAGAGAGAAGAGGAAATCAAAAAAAATGACAAAAGAGATGGGAAATGAAGGACAGTAACTGAAATAGAGTGAAGAAGATTCACTTCATCTTCAGCTGTTCACTCAGAAGGTTGATTACAAAGTAAAAGGAAACATTTAAAGCAGACCTCATTATTATTTCACCTCATGTGTGCGAGACAAAACGGGAACCGACTCATTAACAATAAAAGAGCCATCAAAAACTCCAAAGGGGAACTTAAATTAGATGCTGATTATAATTAAAAGTTAATTATAGTGAGAATAATGTGCTTTAAATAAAAGCTTCATTTCAACCAAAATAAACATTCATTCATTATTTAATATTGAAAACTTTATTCTTCATTTTATGTTTAAGTGTATTTGCCTGTAGACTAACTCAAAATGTTTGTATGTTCACTAAAAGACTCTTGAGGTTACCATATCTTGTAATTAATTAACTGGAAATTTACCAATTCAAAATCTGTCTCCATTTTCCCTCTGGTTAGTTTTTCCAGGACAGTTCTTGGAAATGATTTTGAAATTATGGCTCTGTAGAATAAAGCGACATCATTCTCCTCTATGTATACAGGACAGCCAATCTAATTGAACTCGACATTAATTTTTTAAGGTACCTTATCATGGACCACAGGGATGGACAATCTGACAAATTCAAATTTGTTTCTTGAAGCTGCATGAAGCAATTCATTAAACAAATGGAAGTTTGTGTTGCTGGTGGTTTCTTTAAAGTGGAGGTCACAAAGAGGAAGAGGAAAAACAAAGAGGTGGAGAGCAGGACAAATAAGCTGCGTGCACACATCTGACCCTGCGGTGTTTTCGTGAGGACTAAAGCTTCAGATGGTGAGGGGACACATGATGGAAAAAAAAAAAAAAAACCTGAGTGGAAAACGCTGCAAACTCAAAAAAGAAATCGATACATCACAAATGTTTGGAGCTTTTTTTTCTGTTTGGCTGAGGTGGAAAAGTTGGTGTATCGATAAAAGCAAAATACGACAAAGTGCAATAGAAACAGACTTGGTGAATAAACCACTCCACTGAAGAGACTAAAAGTAGCTGCAGAAGAAAACATGAGATGTGTGGAGCGAGACTGTAACCTTCCTCACATTAATCAAAGTATTCTCATACAACGGTTCGTATGATATTTTTCGTTCATTTTCTACAAATGCCCAGCAACACGTGTCAATTTCCGCTTGTTACATGCATACTGTTTTTTTAAAATAAACTTCCGTCTTCACAGGAAAAAACTTCTTTAGGTTTAGGCAATACAACTACTTAATAAGGTTTAGGAAAAGATTAAGGTTTGGCTTAAATAACTCTGGAAGTGGCGTTACCTTAGAATGTACCTTACGTGACACAAAAAAATCAAGGTGAAGTGTGTAGGATTTGGCAGCATCTAGTGGTGTGGTTGCAGATTGCAACCAACTGAGTACCCATCTGCTCTGGGCTACTGTAGAAACATGGCGGAGCAACATGGACACTGTGAAGAGGATCTGCTACCCATGTAGATATGAAGGGCTCATTTTGAGCTAACGAAAACATCGATTCTTACTTTCAGCTGATTATACACTAATGAAAACATAGGTATGAATATTATATTCAATTTCTGCTAAAAGTTCCCCTGAAATGTTACACACTGTTCCTTTAAAATGTTCATTAGGCACAAATTCGTTTTTAAAACTGTTAAGTCACGTTGTGTCCTCTTCTTCTTCTGCAGTGGTTTAATAGCACCGACTGGAGAATCAGCTCCACCAGCTGTTCATCTAAATCAACCAATGAACTCATATTCACACAACAGAAGAGACCAGTTTTCTGGCAAAATCGGGTAAAATTTAAACACCGGTCCTATTTTTACCTCTGAAATAAAACTGAGATTGTGAGTAGTGATCCAGAGATGTGGAACGAGGCTGATAACGTCCCACTCCTTACAGGACAAAAGCTGAATCAACACTGAAGCGGTGAAACATGTCAATCATCATCCAGAAAGGGTGCTCTAGCTCACATTAAATGCCATCAATTCTCTCACTGTCAGTCACCGCTTTCCTCCTCCTCCACCCTGATGACCTCTTAACCTTCAAAATAAAACACCACCTCAACTCTGAGGCTCAGCCAAGCAAACAGCACAGCCGGCACAGAGAGCTCCAGAGACAGAAACCCTGAGACCGATCAATCAATGCTGCTGCTTCGTCGCCTCGTTGGACAGATTGGGTGGCGACAGCTCGTCGTTGGCTGAGATGACGAGAGTGTCGTCGGTGTGGGCAGGTGAACGAGTCTGACCTGACTGAGGATGGAGAAGCTGTGAGTTTGTGTGTGTGCTTTACATGTGTGATTTGTGTGTTTTGGAGTGGTTACAACGGAGGA
This sequence comes from Sebastes umbrosus, assembly GCF_015220745.1. Taxonomy (NCBI): domain Eukaryota; kingdom Metazoa; phylum Chordata; class Actinopteri; order Perciformes; family Sebastidae; genus Sebastes; species Sebastes umbrosus. The sequence continues at coordinate 8,139,135 of NC_051279.1, forward strand.
AGTTGGTGGAGTTTCGTGTCATTCATCAACTGGATCTGCAAGCTGAACTCACCTCTGACGCACAGAAACCTCCCTTCATACCCACAATAACAACTGTGGGTTTAAACTGGCCGCACATCTGAAATCACTGCAGTACGTCTAGTTCTCAGTTCGGATTTGCTGAGGTACATTCAGATGTTACAAAATCCACAACAAACCAACCTCAGACAGTCCAAATAAAAGTGATTTTAGAGCAGCTGAAAGAGTAGTTTCCTGCACTCAAACAAAGCCACGTGCCTCCCACCTGCATCTTATTAATAGACTCCTGAACGTAGCACAGTATCAGGATAAAGTGGAAACAATTCCTGTGACATCTCCTGCAGTGAACGGAAATGGGCTTCCAGAGAGCTGAGCATGATCTCTGCTGTCTGTTGCCAGCATGGAACGAGACGAAGAGGAGGCCGAGCGCTGCCATTTTCTTTCTCTCCCTCTCCCGTTTCCTTTTCCAGGATCCTGAAGAGAAGCAGAGGGGGAAACATCTGCTCGTCCACAAGAAGCCAAAAGAACCAACCGACATGATGCTTCTTTTCCAGGCTCATTGATGTGAAGCAGCGGGCTCACATTCACATTTACATCAGCTTCTTTTCTACAGCTCTGCCTGGAGCTAAGTGCTGTCTTTGTGTCTTCTCTGCCCGACAGCAGCTAAATAATAATAATAATAATAATGTCCTCTCAATACACTGACATTTACAAAGTTGAATATATCGGCAACACAAGTTACCTGCTTGCTACTTTGTCAACCAAGGAGACGGATGTACTTCCTGAAAAAATTATATTATTGATAATAAAACTGCCAAATGCAACATTCTCATCCAGTGCATTATTAAAAAATGCCTTTCGTGACAAAGAAATAACTGAAGTGATGCAAATCGCACTTCTGTTGGATTCCACTAGTATTTTGCTAACAGGTGGAATCTGTATTGTTTGTATTTTCAAAGGTTTTGACATATCATGGTGTGTCCAGTAGGAGAAAAGTTTTCTTATTGCGTCCACTGGATGCAGCAGCTGAATCGCGTTAGTTGGCGTTCCGATCAAAAATAGCTAGAGTTGTTCCGATACTAGTATGCCTCCGATGCCTCCGATACAGCCTAAAGTGCTGGATCGAGTATCGGCGAGTACGCAAGTCTATGCACCGATCAGCCCGGCTCTGATTGGTTGTTTTCCTCCGGTGTTTATTTTCAGATTACCTGTCTCATGCACTACTGTCAGGACATAGTGACCGTTTTATAAAAAATACTTTTTAAAATCATATTTGCTCCAATTATGCAAGTTGATTTACCTAAAAAAAAAAAGATCCTCTGATTTACAGATGTCTCTTTACACATCCATGGACTCATTGCCGTTTTCAGTCCAAAATGGTGGCAACGCTGCCACAGCGCCATCTAGCAGCTGTTGTCAAAACAGCACCAGAGTTTTAACTCTTTGCTTCTCTACTCTTTGTCACAGTGAGATGCATCATTCCCTGAAGTTTCAGCTAAATCTGATCCAGGAGAGCAGGAATATTGTCCTGGCAGATGGGCGGACAGTAAGACTGAGATGGAATTCAGAGTCCCTCAGTGGACTTGTTTCCAGTAAAACTGTCCAAAGAGATGTTTAACTCTAAATTATAAGCATAATGGAAGCTAGATGAGGCCACAGGGTCAATTCCTGCCATGTAAAACACAGATATTTAAATTTCTGCAGTGAATTGTAACATTTTGCTCGTTCTATATGAACCAACAGCCTGTTTGTGATTCACATTTTAATCACTTTAGTAGAGAAAACTCTCCAAAGAAACTCCATGTGAAGTGGTGAGGAAGTGAGGGGTCAAAGGTCACAGAAGTCTGACAGCAGATGGATGAAACAGTGCGATGATGGAGGATCATGTTGCATGATACTGTATCACTCCTCCTCCTCCTCTCTGGTCTTATTTATGGCTTTTATTGTGAAAGAGCAAAGTGGGACTGAGATGGTGCAATAAAAGTCCAACAAATTGAAGTGAATCATTTTTCAAATAGCGATAATAGAGCGGATCAGTGATGTAACATGGTGTGACAGATTCACTTGGTGAAACTGTTGAAATCATCTGGTTTGTGTTTAATGAATCAAACGGTGATGGATGGTGCTTTCATCCAGCTCCCCTTTCTTCTTTGCTATGTCACTATTTCCTCTGACAGCGGCAGGGTTTGGGTGGAGGTCAGAGGGCAGGACTGTAAAGATTAACGGATACTTTACAGACCTCTGCACGGGAAGCAAGGTATATTATATAATAATTGCTGAGCCTCTCTTCATTATAATCCATTATATTTTCAATTGTCACCTGCCGCTTGAATTTAGTGTTTTCCTTAACATAAATAAAAACATTGTTGTTGATCCAACCATGTAAAGTGAGGTGATGTTTTTTCCTCGACAAAAAAAAGAATTTTTTTCGAGGCTCCTTATCCGTGTTTTTAACCTACAATGGCCCTAATATGGCGTACATTACTGTGCCTTTGATGCAAGTATTGAGTTTGCTCTTGTTGACAAAATCATCAAGGTGGCACCATATTGACATTAAATACCAAACTGTCGGAGCGCTCAATGAAAACAGTTCTACATGTAAACCTTAGACCTTCTCTGTCTCTAACAGCTGCAGATGAATGATTTTTTATTTCCTGCCGAGCTTATATCAGAGCAGAACATACTGTACATTCTTAAGAGGTTGCATGGAAAACTGGCATTCACTGAGGGTACAGCGTTGCAGATATGAGCTTTTAGATAAGCTCTCTAAAGAGGGAAATACAACACAATGAGACCAACAGAAGCCAAGGTCTGAGGTCACAAGTCAAAGTTAGACACTAACTCAGATTTTAGAATTAATTATGAAGCTTTTCAGAAGCTTGTTAAATACAGACCCAGGTCGAAGAAATAAAAGAAAAGATATAATAATGTGTTATTTTTTGTTTGTTTCATTCAAATGTAAAAACATTATACAAGCTACTGCCCAACCCTTCCCAAATCTCTTCCATCTGCTAGCAGGTCTGTTGATGGCCTGGATGGGGTGGCCCTGAGGTCACAGGGACCTTGATCTTTGACTACCAAAATGTAATAAGTGCATCCTTGAGTCCAAGTGGACGTTTGTGTCAAATTTGAAGGAATTCCCTGCAGGCGTTCCGGAAATATCTCGTTCATAATATCAGATGGACGGACAACCCGAAAACATAATGTCACCGGCACGGAGGCATAAAAACCTCATCTCAACATCACTTTATCCGATAATGATAATAGTTTATGAATGTTATTACATTTCCATAACGTTAAATTCCCTCACAGCACAGTGAAGCTTTTGTCAGCAATCTGTTTACACAAGTAAATAGAGACGTTTTTGGTGATTATCATCGTTGTGTTTTTCCTCCTCAGCCGTCCGCCTTCTCAAATCTTCACAAACAGTTTGTAGAATAAAGTGACAACTGAAGGAGCTTCTACAGGATGTTCACAGAAAATGCAGGAACAGGAGCAGAGCTTAGACTGGTTTATGTTATATTGTAGTTTTGAATGATTACCGCAGCAGACTGATAAGGATTCTTTAAACGATAAATAATATAAATTTGAATAAATCTGAACACTGGCAGAGTAATCAACGATCCACAATCTTCTTTAGTCATAGTCGATATGGTCGGCAATCGGCACCAAACCCCAAATCAACAGGCTCAGTCCCTGAAGGTCAGCCAAAAGGTGCAGCCAAAATCTCCTCACTTACCATAAAGGTATACTTCACCTGATCTATAATATATATATATATATATATATATATATATATATACATATATATATATATATATATATAGTATCATCTGTGAATAGAATGGGGCGCCAAAAAATTATCGAGTACGGTCTATACCTGCACTATATGAAAAGCATTTGAGATAACTTATGTTATGATTTGGCGCTGTGTAAAAATAAATTGAAATGCATTGAACCACAGCACCACCGTGTCACCCAAGATTTTAAATCTGAATTTGAACACTATTTTTCTCAGTCGTCTTTCCCACAGGAGCGGAGCAGGACGCACAGACAGCATCACCTTGTGTCCTCACATATAATAACCTCAGCATCTCATAATGAGTTTGACCTCGGTGTCAGTATCATTTCATTCCAGTGGGTGTCACGGTTCTCAAGTGGTGAGCATTCATTTTGGAGTGACGCTCCAGCGTTAATTTGACTCGGAGTGCAAATGAAACTTCTCACTGAATCCATAACAGATAAGTGTGCTCAGGTGGAGTGGTTTGTGCCACAGCTGTAGATAATGAAACTCCAGAAGTTTATCAAACACACACACTGGTGCTCCAAAGTCAAAGCAGGTATTTGCCAGTTGACAGCTGACGAGAAACACCAGCCGTTACATCACGAAAAGAAACGACGTGCGCACCATTTCTGCAGGTTTAAATGCTCAAGGAAAAGTTCTCTGCTTTCTGTCATGAGTCAGAGTGAATTTATCTTTTAACAGCACAGAGCTACAGCCCGGTACATGAACCAACAGCTGACAACAAACATGCTAAATATTCACTTTCTATTTTTTACAATGGAACCACAACACACAGCCTCAAGTTCAGAAATTCAATGTAATATTTAATCACGATTAATCACATGATTGTCCATGATTAATCGTGATTAATACCAACTTTCAGCACATCCTATTGTAGAAGGAAGTATGGATGAATTTTGCTGTTGCCACTTTGTGATGTGACACTGAATCTCTGGCAGCTTCGAGAGGTTAACCGTGCTCTTTTAAAAGAGGGTTTGGAAAACGGTGGGGAAAGAAACAGATATTTTGAGACATGATAATACAGTAGCAACATCCACAGCCATGCGCACCATAATTCCCTGTTTCACAGACATCCTCCTTCTCAGTGACTAAACTATTGCCCCAGACATGAAAAAACACTAACAACACATAGAAAAATGGATTTTAAAGGAGCAGAAAAGAAGCAGGGGTAAAATTTATTTACCCTAAGACATAAAATCGCATAAGAACGTTAAAAATGCACTGACCGTGGAAGGTTCGATTCCACATCCTCTTGGTGACGACTTTTCCCGGAGGCCGGCCGGCGGACATGGACATGGTCTCGTTCAGAGCGTGAGTGTAGAGCATCAAACCGTCATAAAATCCTCCAGCTATGATGTTCATCTGGAAGACAAAAGGAAAGGAACACTAAGAAACAAACTAAAATCCTTTCTTATAATTTTCTTTTTCATTCACTCTTTCCTTGTGTATGAATCACTTAAGAATATTTATGTTTCGATTACTTTCTGTCATTTTAAATGTAGAAACTAGGGCTGTTAAAGCGATAACGCGTTAATGCAAATTTGTTTTAACTGCACTAATTTCCTTAAACCATAAATTCAATTTGCGATTTTTAGGTTATAGCGGGCTAAGGAATCCATTGGTACCAACATGTCATAATAGCTTTTCGGGAAGGAAGCCAAATAACGCTCCAAACTTACACTACATTTTGACGAGGAAAAACTGTCATGGCCATTTTCAAAGGGGTCCCGTGACCTCTGACCTCAAGATATGTGAATGAAAATGGGTTCTATGGGTACCCACGAGTCTCCCCTTTACAGACATGCCCACTTTATGATAATCACATGCAGTTTGGGGCAAGTCATAGTCAAGTCAGCACACTGACACACTGACAGCTGTTGTTGTCTGTTGGGCTGCAGTTTGCCATGTTATGATTTAAACATATTGTTAATGCTAAATGCAGTACCTGTGAGGGTTTCTGGACAATATTTGTCATTGTTTTGTGTTGGTAGTTGATTTCCAATAATAATATATACATACATTTGCATTAAAGCAGCATATTTGCCCACTCCCATGTTGATATGAGTATTAATTTCCCTTTAAGGTACATTTTGAACAGTCATGTAATATTTTGTTCGATTGACAGTCCTAGTAACCATCGTCATTTTATGCTAAACTATGATGTTTTTTACTCAACCTAACCAAATAGTTTTGTTGCATTTGTTTTGTTTTGTTTCAATTTACAACGTTAACCACGCTTTTTAAACTGTTCACAACTGCGACCATAATCCCAGAGAAAATATGTCCCCCTCGAAACGTAATTGAGAATGCAGTTTAGTTGTATGGGAACATAATTTTGTAGGAGACAGGATTATTGTGCAACTGGTGTTTTAGGGGGTTAGTTCGAATTCACCAAAGTACTATAGGTAATACAATGGATTAAAGTACCTCACACAACCCCACTTCAAAACATCTCAAACTATCCCATTACATGCACATATGGAGGGAACATTGGGCTGTCCACATACTTTTATGTGAATAGAACTGATTGGGATCATGTTTTAAAGCTTTAGTGTTTGTCTGACTCACTGTTCCTGCTGTTTATCTAAACTCCCCACTCAAACACCCAGATCACCATCATTACAAGCAGCCAGTATCAGAGAGGATTGTGGGTAATCATGCATTGATTTTACTCTAAAGTGATGGAGACACTTTGTTTTGAGTGGACTGGTCAGTCCTGCCAGTTCAACTGTTAATGGTCCCCGTTTCAAATGCAATTAAAATGCGATAAGAGTTGATTTCAGAGTCAGCAGCACATGATAGACTTGTTCCATCAGCAGACGGCTATTTTCACTGTTGCTCGTCTCAGTAGTGAGCTATTTAGAGCGGGAAATTGTTATGATGATGTTATCTTTATCATACTTACTATAGAATGCATCAGGAGTGAGTCCTGAAACCTGAAATGAGTTATAATTTTTTGCACTTCCGATTACCTCACCTTGACGTCAATGCCAGGCTGCCATTGTAAATAAGAATTTATTCTTAATTGACTTGCCTGGTTAAATAAAGGTTTAATAAAATGGTTATTTTGAATGGGTTTTTGGTTGCAGTTATTAAGCTATGGACGTAAAGTAAAATAAGTCAACGTTGACATAGTTTCACACGGGACATGAAGAGAGGTCTCCTGACTGGAAGTCTTGTGTTTGTTTGATCCATCCACCGTGACCTTCTCTCTATGCGGACTTCCGCAGACTATCATTACAAATGTTTTTGTGATCACGTGGGCAACGATAACCTCACGAGATCGAGGCGGCCGCAGTTGCTCTCAACCGACTGCAAGCATATCTTGTGTGGTTGATTATAATACTAATGAAGGTTATCAATATATAGCACTTATCAAAACGAGTGCTCATTACAAAGTGTTTTACAAGGCAGACATAAAAATAATAAAGTATAGAATCCAATTCCAGATACACGCACATTTCCACATAGATTTACAAACAAATATAAATAAATCCGAACATGGTCTGTAAACTACGAGTAGCCTACAGATCGGATCAAACAGGATGTAACTTTTCCTGTGATTTCCTGTAAATTCTTTGAAGGCTGCTGGAAACGGCTGGAAACTGTCCGACTTGACCGCAGCTTTTTATCATCGCCCCCTGCTGTTGCCGCCTGATCTCGTCTACTTTCCAGGTGAGGCGCAGGTCCAATTATTCTACCAGAGTTAGCGGGTATTCCCTTAAACCATCAACTTTCCTCTGAAGACCTTGAAGGTCCGATCTGACCCTGTGATGGGCCTGAAATCAAAGTAACCGACTGATGACGACACTGGCTGATCATAGTATTTAAAATCCACCGATGTTGGCACGGAGCTGTGAGGAAACAGCGTGAAAGCCTGGTTAATGGTTAAAAATATAAAAACCTGGAAATTACAGAACCCATGCTGGTTATGTCATCCCCCCCGCCTGATTACATTTAATGAGAGTTCCCCAGAGTTCAGGCTGGAGACGGATAAATGAGGACGAGCAGAAAAATGATTCTCTGTAGTATTTCCACATTTTTTTCCCAACTAGTAAAAATAAGTTATCATGAGAGAGCTTCTGTCAGGGTGAGCAGAAGACTCTGAAGACCGTTATACATGCCTGTACAGGTAAAAGGTCGTCTGTAGATTAGAAAAGTACATTATGATCGTCATGTGACTGTTGGTTGTGTTGTGTTTGCTGCCATCTGTTTCCTTTGATGTATCCTGTTTCTCCACAGGGATCACTGAAGTGTCATCTTATTTATGTTGGTGTGTGTGTGTGTGTGTGTGTGTGTGTGTGTGGTATCGAGCTCTGTGTCCGTTAACTACATTAGTGTCCCTCAGCCGTCTGTCTGCTGCTGATTAACTGGCTTCACAAAGCTGCCAGACAACCAGCCACACACGCATACGGTGGCTGATAAGGGATAAACTGGAGGCCTGTAATACAATTGAGCAGATTACAGCAATAAGGTGCTGTACACATGCCGCGTCTAAAAACGCGTGGAAAACGCCAGCTGTGCCGCTTTTTTTTTTTTTTTTCTTTCCAATGTGCTTGGGTGGTTGCGCTCCTGTTGCGCTTGCTGTTACTGAGCAACCAAAACCTGCGTGCTGCGATGATGATGAAGTTGCGGTAATCAAATCAAAGATTTCAGGATGTCTTGCAACTGCTCAGAGCCAACAAATAGTCCGACATACAACCCATCGTGAAACGGTGTTTTTTAGAACATTTGTTCTTTGCACGAGTTAAAAACCGAGCTATTACACAAGCTTTAGAGCTGCCGGTAGGCGGATTTTGTTACCTTTGGACAGAGCCAGGCTAGCTGATATGGTATAAATCTCCTCACTAACTTTACGCCAGAAAGTGAATCCCAAAATGTCGGTAACACTTTATATAACCATCATTTATAAATGGTAAATTGATAGTTAATTAAACATAGTTAATAGTTATTTAACTGTTAACAAACAGCAAAATGATAATTAATCATTATTATATTTATTATATATATTTTTTATAATAACTGTTAATTTATAAATAAAAGTCACACAATCAGTGAAAGTGGCTAACAACCTAAATAAACAGTGTTATTATTATTATTAGATTATCTGTCACCTTTTTGTTTCATGTCCACCCCATAAACATCCCAGGATCACTTTAGAAAAGCATTTGTGCTGGTCTGCACACATTCTCACCAGCTGTTTTATATATATATATATATATAAATATCATGGATGTTTCTTGTCCGTGTGCATCGTTTACACATCTGGCCTCAGGTTTCGGTTTGTTGTTTCAAGCTTTAAACTTGCAAACTGTCAGTAATGTGTGAGAGATCAGAAATGCACGCACACACACACACACTTTGGATGTCAGAGCTCTGTGGAAATACAAAATGTGTAGCACTTCCAAGCATGAACTCAAGGACCTCCTGTCCTTTACAAAATACCACAATATATCTGTCATCTGTACGTCACCCTTTTTATGTATAGACATCCGTTTCATTAGAATTCCACCCTTCTCCTCTGTGTTTCTGTTTATCAGCGAAAAGTCTGCTCTCTGCTTGTAATCACACGGAGGAATGAACTCACTGAGAGATTACTGGACACACTTCACACACAAACTGTCATCGCCTGGGAAAAGGTGTTATTGTCATGCAAACTGTTTAAACTGGCTAAAGCAGATCCTTCACGACGGCCGATTTGTTTGTTTAACACAGAGAGTAAGTGATACTTGAGTAATTGATACTTGAAGGATATGTCTGTTGATGATCTAGATTTTTCTTCTTGTCAAACCAACAGTGATTGGATCTACTAACAAGTACTGTGTGATCCATCTTCTTCCTCTGTGCCATTGAGCTCCATTAAAACACTCATCAATGAGCCAATGAGCCAATGAACTCATGGATGTATTAAGAGAACCAGATACAGCGTTGTAGGCGGGCTCCCGTTCATTCCTATGAAAGTTGCTCAGTGGCACATGAAGACAAAATGGCTCGACTTCCGACTGGAAAAGTACCCAATGGGCTTGGAGGTGACGGCTACAGACAGGAAGTCAGACAGAATTGAAAGACGGACTAACACTGTGTTGGTTTTGGCCTCTAATGGGATCCGTTGAAAAACATACAATATTGCCAACCTTTTTAAAAAAAGAAAATTATTACATGGTCAGTCTGTCTAACACTTTGCTCCAGAGCAAGCTATCTTCAAAAGGTCAGATTCCCATGAAATTTGTAATATACAGTATGTGTGTTCCTGGTTCCCACAGAAAAAATCTCGTCGTCTAGAGCCACCATCAAGACAACATTTTATAAATCCCAAGAAGACATGTATTTTGACCTCTTTTCTTGCAACACAATAAAATGTGCCAAACCTGAAACATGAACGAGAAGGAAAACAAGATGTCCCGCCTCCTCTCCAGAGTTTTGTTGTTATTATTTAACACTATGTCATCTTTATTCAAAGTGATAAAAAACAGCAGCACTGTGTTGTGTTGAGCAGATCTGTGATTCTAGGTGTGAGATCTGTGTTGTCTGTTTTTCCTTCATGCTTTTGTTTCTCTTCCCATCTCTGTCTCTGTCTATCTCTGTGTGTGTGTGTGTGTGTGTGTCATGTTCAACCTTTGTGCAGGACAGAGCGACAGGATAAGATCAGCAGACTAAATTACTTTCTGTAAACTGAATTGGCTCAGTCATCCAGCTGCTCTGACAGCTCCGACAACACTAATTACACATTTGCATAATAATGTCTTTTTTTCCATCTATAGCTACATTATTGATATTTTCCAGTGTTGAGATTGTCAGGTGCGTTATGTTTAATAACCTTATTTCCTCTGTGTATATTGACTCATATTTGTCCTGAGGATGGGGACGTTTGTCTGTTCAACACTGATGTATTTGTAAAACTCTTCACTTTTCCTCTAATGATGTTATCAACTGCATTACTAACAAAACAAGCAAAACGTCTTTACTTGACTTTTTATGTTTGCCACATCAGATTTATTATGTTCAGTCAGGTTCAGAGAGGACTACTCCATATGGCTGAATGGTCTTTCATGCTTTTAGCTTGTAGAAAGTCCTCTTTACAAATAGATGTTATTTAGTTTACTACATGGAGAACAAAACGCTGTCCTATGGTTCAACCACACTGACAACTGAAAGAGACAAAGATCTCACTGAGCAACAGCTGAATAAGAGTAAAAGAAATCACCATCACCGTCATTGATAAAAGAAACTGGAAGCTGAGCATCAAAACGTGTTTTCGGACCAAACAGTTCTGAGGACACCCTGAGAGGAAATGCCAACTGGGGAGTTCCCCTGATACACACCTTGAATGGATTTTTTCTGTTTGCATTCACACCGCCAATAGGAACACTAAAGTGATCGCACACATCTCTAATGGCTAGTTCGCTACGTTTCACAAGCCCTTCATGCGTGTACAAACAAACAGACGAATCAAACTGAAACAGAACCTCCTTGGCGGAGGTAACTAACTGGATGTTGACCTGATGATAGCAGATGTGTTATCTTGTTGGAAATGCGATCGTGAGTGACGGGTTGTATGTGGGTTTTGGCAGGCAGCTGCTGTCCCCTTCTTCCGGGTACTGCGTACCGGCACTCAATCTTTTAGTGGTACGGAGTACCGGACCGTACCGGCCTACTTTCAATCACCACTGTGTTACCTCCATCGGCAATAGATAGTGACTTAACAGACATTTATTTACATGAAAACCTTCTAGATTGCCACAGTTTAAGGAGATAGAAAAGGCTTTTTTCATTCAAATACACATGTATATATTATATTTATGCTCACTGTGTCCAATCACCAGCGCACACACACTCACCAGTGACTCCTCTATGGTGTAGTTGAACATTTTCCTGGCGTCGGTCTTCAGGTTGTTGACAAACTGTCTGTACTCAGGATTCTGGGGCTCTCGGTACGTCAGGATCTTCACACTCTGAAAACAGGAAGAGAAAGATTTTAAATTGCTTTCCTGATAAACACGGACCGATCACCACGTACAGTACATGTTTTATAAGTTGTAACTATAAAACGTATAAAAGACAACAAGTTAACAGAATGAATGGGGAATTACTGTAAATGGGTGTTTCCTCGTGTTCTCTGATTGCATTTGGAAGGGAAACAGGAAGAGGAGTTGCTGCTCTGTGTTTACACCTGATATCATCAAACTGTGTGACATTATCGACCGGTGAAAAGTGCGAAGGCACGCCAGGCGTCAACAAGAAGGCATCTGGCCAACCTGCAGCAGTCAAGGTCAAAACTGGTGTTCAGATTTGAGTTTTAATATTTGGCATTTTGCCTGTGAGATTTTGCCAAATAGACGTCATATGAGGTATATGACCTGATTATGCAGGGATCAGAATACACAATGGTTTTGTCTTTGTAGATGGTCACTGTGTCAGATTAGGCGGCCATAAAGTCAAGGCCGAGAGATGTACATCAGACCAGCAACACGTCATCCAGAGTAGGCTCTCACGATCACCAACAACCGCGTGTCCCTCATAGACGGTATCAGAGTAAACAGAAGAAGCTGAAATATGTCTCCAAACTTATACTTTAAACAAACCGATAATAATAATAAAAACAAGTGGGGAAAAAAATCAATTCACCTATGTATTGTGGGTTTTTATTCTACGATTTTGAAATTGATTTGGTAAATGAAATGCCAGAATCGATTTATATTTGCTTCATTTAAGTCTATGCAAAGGTAGAAGGAAGTTAACGCTTTTATTGTTATTGTGCACCATATCCGTTCCGTATGTGTCAAAAACAAAACAAACAGCAGCGAGGCGCAGTGAGCTGAGACGAGAAAGCGGAGAAAAAAACGGCGGAGAGGTCTGCGTGGATACGACCTGCACCCTCACATGTTAAATCCAAATTGGAGTTAATGACCCAAGCTGTCTCCCTGTATGTTCTGCACATCTTTATCTGAATTCCTTCCCTGTGAGAAACCGGCTGAATGTTGCTTCACTCTGTCAACCTGTTGTTTCTCTAAACACACCGATGTTATTTGAGTGCGGCTCCTCTGTTGTCTTTATTCCTGGTGACCAGTGATCCACACCACAGCCCGGCTCATCCTTCATCTTACTCAATCGTTATGTGACCATAGACAGGCGGAGATTCACTCTGCTGCACACTCATTCTGCTCCACCTGCAGAACCACCACCAGCTGACTCTGTTAGCAGCAATGCCAACGATGCTCTGCTGCTGCTGCTAATGTCACAGAAATAATAAGTTAATCAACCTGATTTCCATATATGCATTTTGTATATACAGTTCCCTATGTTAACATCTTATTTTGAAAAGCAGACGTAGTCCCACTTGTATACTTCCTCTAACTTCTTCAAGGTCGTCGCTAGCTCTCCCGTCAGCTCCGTTCTCTTTATACATCCATTGTCAGCTCCATCGGGGCCGTTTGAATGCATTTAACATCAATGTCAGTATATGGGTGCTCTACAGTTGAAGCGTCGGCTGATTTGACCACGGAGATGAGAGTGACAGCTGGCTTGACCGCACGTTACCGTATTATGATAACGTTTCCTGTCCATGACAGAGTGAGCATGCAGCTTTAGCCGTGATGTCTAGCTCTGCTTTTCCTGGTAATGTGTGAAACCCAAAGTGTTTCCATACTTTACTGGATGTGTAGTGTTTACCACTGTGGATTTAAAATGTGAGGGTGCAGGTCGTATCCACACAGACCCTCCACCGTTTTTTACTTTCTCATTCCAGCCGGATGCGGTTTGTTTCGGATGACGGATAAGAGACAGATATGACGTCACGCTACTCAGACTACAACAATAAAAGCGGTAACTTTCTTCTACCATCGCATAGATTCATATGAAGCAAATATATTGATTCTGGCATTAAAAAATCTATTTAAAAAATACAAAAAAAAATTTAGATACACAGGTGAATCGTTTTTTTGTTCCACCCCTATATCGGAAATGAAAAAGTGGCAACAAGCCATCCCTAGTTCTTTCTACAGACACTCTCACTAGAAAATGAACTCCAAAAATTAACTCTAGTTTCATGTAGGTCTGTTTTTCTGATCTAACACTGTATGACAGTCTGGGAATTTAGTTTAGTTTTGCCATCTCAAGAAATCAGTTCTTTGATTGTTCTGTTTTCCTGTTTCTCCTGCTGTCTGGAGCTGCAGCGAGGAAATGACTCAGAGAGAAGAAAGAAAGAGATGGAGAGAAGATGGAGATGCAGGAGGTGGAGGAGAAAAACATCCAATTTATCATCCTCCTGCATTGCTGTGTAACACCTCAGACAAGTGTGTGTGCGTGTGTGTGTGTGTGTGTGTGTGTGTGTGTGTGGAGGAGGGTCAGTAGAGGATAAAGCCAATTTCGAGTACAAAAGAGACGTAGATGGAGATGAGAGAGGAAACACTTGAGAGAAACCTGGAAATCAGGTTCTGTGAGCGACTGACGTCAAACTCTCAGAAGATGCTTAACCCTTCGCCCTCCAGACTGAGCAACACTCAGCATCGGTGAGAGCTCAATGTCTGTCACTAAACTTGACCTTTGATCCTCCTGTCGGGTTGGGAAAAGAACATTTCACAGGAGAAATTAAATTTGCCTAACAGCCTTCTTCTTTCCTCTAGTAAGAACTATTTGAACAAATCAGTATAATTCAGACACCAAAATGTATTATTCATATTTGAAATAGTTTTGTTCCCAAAAGAAGAAGAGAGAGTGTTGCATAACAGGGGAGAATACTGTTGAACTTGGATGTTGAAGTTGTTTTCCAGTGCGGAAAAGCATCGAATCATTATTGAACCACAACGGTGCAACTGGGCTCTAAATATTGAGTTAATCTGTTTTTCTTTGGGCTGGAAGAGGTATGCAGACATACTGTAAATCCTGGTTTGGTGTGAAGCAACAAGTCCTCAATATTTTACCTAATGGCATCTGCAAGATTTCACAGACTGGAGGAAAACAACCAATCAGAGCTGAGCTGGAGTCTGCCGTCTCTGAGCAGCTGTCAATCACTCGCAAACTCCGATCAAACAGTCAAACTAGGCAGCGCTGATAAGATCAGCGCTGCCTAGTCTGAAATGACCTGTGATTGGCCAAAATCTTCCATCACGGGCTAGATTTTTTAAAGACTGTAAACAGAGCCACGAGGAGGTGCAGAGTCTAGTTATCTCTCAGAACACTTGAATTACAATATGCTGAAAGGTTATTATGAAATTTTTGTCCAATGATGCCCAAAACATTTCTGCCTACTGCAGCTTTAAGTCACAAACAAGTCCGCAGTGTGCACCATTGGATGTCCAGACAACTATATCACTGGATTACTTTGATACTAAAGAAATCTTAAAAAAACATGATGATTCTTAGGCAAGTTCTGTCTGCGTCTTTTTTGTGAAATTTCTAAGAGATAATGATATCCTCGGGAAGTGTAAGTCACACTGATTCTAAAAATATGACTCATGTCTGTGTTCACATTTCACTGAGTTATGAAGAAGAGAAGGAGGGAGAGTTTTGACTCTAATTAACCTTACGTAGTATCTTTCCTGGATTAAATCTGGATTTTGTTAATAGAAAGAAGTAATGTGTAAAATATTTTGGTAGCAGGCTTTTCACTTTAAGCAGGCGCTGCTCGTCACGTTCACCAAGAGAAGCGACGTCACTGGCAGCAGATTATATCAGCAGTCACTAATTAACTTTCATTCTGTAACGGCTAAAATGAAAAGTCTGTCTGTCGTCTGGTTAAAGTGCACTCTGGTGAACAATAAGGTACAGACGTCAGTGGGCTCCAGCTGTTATTTCAATGTGTCACATACACTCCGTAAACACTCGGCTCGTTTTCTAGTTGGAGATGCAGTTTGACTGTTTTCTACCTTCCAACACAGCAAACAGCGATTATTGACAGCATGTGAACTGATGACTAATGCTGCTGTTTTTCTGCTGAGGACTGGTGAGAGCGTCCTGATATCCTGATCTGGTCGTCCTCTTTTATTTCTATTCAGGGTACCGGATACATGTTCCAAGAAGCTGCCCTCTTTCATTCCATTGAAAGTTTTCATTATTATTTGACCTCGTGGCTCAAATTGTGTTTTAAAGGACAGGTTCACAATTTTTCAGGTCTGTCTTAAGACAACAGTCAGGTTCCAGTTTGAGCATTGAAACAGCTGTAATTATTCCTCCTGTTCATACTAGACATTAAAGGACAGGTCCACCTGCATCATTTTCCTTTACTTTCAAATGGAAAACGCCCACTCAGCCAATGCAAAAAGCAGTGACCTAGGTTATGGATAATGTTTGGGCGTTAATTACAGCACCACCATGTGGCCGATTGGGGTCATATTTCTTGGGAAGCACGTACACATCATTTCCAGTTATTGGGCCAAGTTTCTAGCTCATTCCAGCTCACGGCAATTTGAGCCGATGCGGCAGACAACAAATAATAATAATAAACCGGCACAAACTCAATACAACCCTAATAAACAATAAAGATTATCAGGAAGGAGCAAAAACCAAATACACACTGCCAGAAATGTAAACAGGTAACAGTAAGGTGCAATCAAATCAAATTAAGTGGGCATTTTCCAACGTTGCAGTCTTCTTACTACAAAATCCCCTTCCCTATTTGTGGAGCTGTGGCGGAGATAACTCAAAGAGGAACCTTTGTACTTAAAAAATGTTTTTTTTAAAAATCGAAATTTGCAAATTAACTACTTCACAACAGCCGAAGTCTCATATTTGCTTCAGCTAAACTTTTGAATGTATTTAACGGAGAACTGTGGATTTTGTCTTTCATCATTTACACTAGAAGTATGCAAGGAAAAGATCTCTTAATGTTACAGCAAGCGAAAACAGTTTCATTGTTCATACTGGCACCTGACAACTGTTTTAAGACAGAAAATTGTGAACCTGTCCTTTAATCTGTACGAAGGGAGAGTTGAGTCAGAGATGATCTCTAGTTTGGAGCCCGTGAAGCCCATTTAGTGTGTGATGTTGGGCTACACCTGACTTGACCTGAAAGCTCATGTGTTTATCTAAAGTTAGAGAAAGTGGAGTGAGATTCATTCAGAGAATTAATGTGTGTTTTGTTAATTAACTCTGTACCTGGAAGGCCTCCCTGGCGACGGCGTCGTCCTCGTCTTCGCGGGCCCATGGCTGTCTGCGTTTGGAGTTCAGACTGTCCCCAAACACATCGACGTAGAAGAAGACGTACTCCTCGTGAGGAAGATCTGCCTGCCGAAACTCAACCATCAACTTCCTGAAGATGTCGGGTGAGCAACAGACGAACATCACTGTGAAAAAAGGAGACAATCACTTATATTGTGGTGGGACAGACGTAGACAGTGTAAATTTAACTTTTCCAACACGTGGATTAGAATAAAGCAGAGTCAGAGTTCACTGAAGTGAAAAGGTCTGAGTCAACAACAACTTTGAGAGGAATCAACTATAAGTCCCAGAGATCACTGCGATAAGAAACAGCTCATCAGAGAGCTTCAGATAGTGCTGCTGTGTGCCTGAGGATGGCTGAGGTTAGAGGATGGACTCAGTGGATAAATTCAGCTGCTATTGTGCAGCACTCTCAATATGTTAAAAACAATATGTTAAAGTGCAACATCAGAATTTTAGATATTTTTCATACAAAGTCCCCGATTCCAGGCGACCAAAAGTAATTAAGTAAAATGGACAGGAAGTTAATTGTGGAGATGATGAAACAGGACATTCAGACGATCAGACCCTCAGGTTAGACTAACCTTTCGGGAAAAGCCAAACAGTAAAAAAATCCCAAACATCCATCACAGTTTACGACCCACTTCCTGCTTCAACTTTACCGTTTGGAGAGAGTATAACTTTTTTTTTTCCCAGCTAGAAATCCAGGATAATATCACCAAGAAAGAGAATTAAAAGAAAGGAGTGAGCTGCTTCCACTAGCAGCCACACACGCCAACGACAACCTATCTCCACCACCATGTCAGAGAGCTTCACTGGTATGACTTGGGCTGCAGTCGAATAGTCTTTTTTGCTTAGGAAGGTTCCTAACGGAGTGAAGTGACCCAGAAGTACCCAAGTATCAGCTGTGGTAAGATCTGGTCGAGTCCTCTAAATGCTGAGGAAAGGTGCTTCAACACTTCCTTTCTTATCTCCTTTAGCAATGGATACCCTGGACCATCCTTTACCAAAGGAAAGGAGACAATAACATCCCACAATTCTTTGCGGCCACAACATTTAAAGTGACGCAGCATGCTGCCGTTCGTGAAAAAACAAACTAATATGAGTGGACAGTGACAACCATTTCATTTCACTTTATTTTTAATTATTTATTTTGAACATGTAACAAATAAGTAAAAAATACAATACAAAAAATATTTGTCATAGGTTCCTTTTTTTTTATTTCAATTCCAGCCTTGGTAATGAAGTAATTTTTATCAGTTGTCCACATTAGGTCAGATAATCCTTTCTTATATATTATGTTGATGTGAAGTGTTCCAGCAGCAGAAGGACCTGTGGTATCTCTCTGTCACACATCGCGGGTGAAGAAGCCTGTCACTGAAAAAGCTAAACGGGGTGAACATGCACCTTTTGTAGTCCATCTTCAGATCATTGTAGTTTCACAATGGCAGACCCGCGTCACTAACATCCGCCACAATCGCATCATAATTATGGAGCCCAGTGTAAGTGCAGTCGGATCCTCTCAACACCACGGTTGGCTTTTGTCCTCCTGAATTCTTCTTCACATCTTTCCTTGACCTCATGATGTTTTCCATCGAGGTCAAGGAAAAGTGGTTAGGAAAAAGACATTAGGACGTAATTATTTGTCTTTTTGACCGCAGCCTTGGATTACAATCTGCTCCTTATTCCCTCCACACATTTGTCATTCGTCATCACGGCACAGCTTTATAATTTAGCGCAAAAAAAATTAATATAAACGAAAATTTTAAATGAAAATCGGCAACTGACTTTGTACGTTTTCACTTGTGAAAAAACAAGCTTGATCTGCAATAAAAAAAAAAATTATACATTTTTTTCCTGCAAGATGTTGCAGATCTTTCTGTGGCTGCTTTTCCCGCTTTAAGGGACTTTTTGTTTTATATTTAACGGTTTGATCTTTGTTTCTTTCATCAACATTTTGTTTCTATCTTCTGCAGATTTCTTACATTACTGGTTTTTAATCAACCTACAACCCAGTCTTGATATTGGTGCAGCTTACCGGGTTTACAACTTGCAATGAGCTGTACGAGGTTCAGCTTGTGTCTTCTATTGTTGTTGGTCGTCATCTTCCACACACACTTCTACTCCTACATCCTGGGACATGTTCCTGATGTGTCATGGACGGTTGCTTTTCTTCACCATTACAACTTTTTCTTCTTTCACCCACCTCTCTCATCTTCCCTCCTTCTTCTGTCGTTGACCAGGTTGCTCAAAATGACTGAGCAGTGGACCAAACAGATTCTTCTTCACCTCATGTCAGATTGTCTTTGCCTCAGATTGATTTATTCTCATTTTTCAGCTTCACAACGAGCTTCTCTGCAGGCATCAACACTGCTTTGGTCTCCATGTTGAGAGACAACAGACTGACTTGTTTGTGTGTATGAACAAATGACGGCACAAGAAACACTCAAGCAGCTGATCAAGCAGATATTTTTGGTCTCTTAAAACTGGCATGTTATGCATCTAATTCTGACATGGTTCATGTGGTGTGGACACACATGCTGTAAAGTTCATCTGAAAAGATCTCATTACTTCCTTATTAAACCAAATGTTTGGGGCGGGGCATGAGACAGTCTTCGGTATGAGCAAATGAGCTTGCAGTTATGGAGAGAGAGGTTGTTTGATTTGACAGGACAGGCAGAGAGACGGGACAACAGTTCTTTAAACAATTGTGATTGGTTGGATTTTTTTAACACCCAGAAGTTCAAATTCATGAGATGTTTGAATTAAAGTGTGGAGAACAGAAGCTTTATGAAGCACTGAAGGCTCCTGATGAGGAGCTTGGAGTTTCTTATGAAAAATTTCCACCATACTATCTTCAGGTAAAATAAATGAGCTGCAAATAACCTGCAGTCAGTGTCTGAAATTAACTTTTTGACTCACCAGCCAAGGGGACTGGTAGATGAAAAAAATCCACCGGCCAAGCATATTTTTACCGGCCAAAATAATAAATTGCCTCAATCAACGGTACAATCAATTCAAGCCTGAATACTCGGCTTGGGCGGAATCTATTTTTTCATACCTTCCTGACATTTCACCAGGTATAGGCTACTTAAACAATAAGTTACTGTTTTAATAAATCTTGTCTGATAATGATTAATTAAGAAATGTTAATTTAATTTCATGATTTTCATGATTTTATCCGTCCATGTCTGTTTGTGTATAAAGCTTCTGTCATTGATTGATTTTACATGTTAGATATGCTTATATGAGTCATGTGAAGGTGTCTTGTTGTCATTGTGTTAGACTCAGATATGCAACCGGTGCATTTGTGCACTGGTGACACTTTGCATATTTATATGGATGCAGAAGAAACAACGGAGGGAGACCACACTGCAGCCTGCAGGTGACAGAGTCTCAGGTGGATTACACTAATGCAGTCTTTAATCCAATTTTATTTTCAAATCCAATCTCAGCCTCTCCAAGAGTGGGAAACCAGATGTGTAATTAGTTTTCATGGCAGCTCTGTTACTATATATCATTACATCAGATATTTAATATCTTATAATCAGAATTTGAGCATTTCTATAACGTTAACTTCTTAGTGCTGATTTATAGCCATGTCATGTTTGGCCTTGTCAGCCGACACAGAAAATGACAGGAGGGAGCAAAGCTTACAATATATCACATTATATTGTCTGTATATTGTCTTTATTTCTGTTTTAATTTGCTTCTATATTATCCATTGTTTATTTATTCTTCTGTTTCATTTTATGTATTTATTTTATATTCATTTTTAAATGTATTTATTTATTTTTGCATTTATTTTAATGTATTTTTAAATGTATGTATTTATTTATGCATTTATTTATTTATTCCTGCATGATTTTCCCCTTTGCATTTCGCCTCTTATTTATTTCCCCAAACTTATTTATTTCTGTATTCTTTTCTTTATACAGTTCTTTACACATTTAATCAAGTAATTAATGATTACATTTATTTTTAATACTATTTTTGCTAAATTTAATGACGTATTTATTTATTAATTGAGTCATTTATTTATTTATTCATAATAAATAATAAATTGAACTTTCCACAAGTTTTCCCCTGAGATGTTTCCTCTTTAAAGAACAAACCCAGAACTGCAGGAACCGTCCTGCAGTCATCAAGATGTCATCTCTACAATCAGACTTGAGAATAAAGATCCACTTAGGAACAAATGTCTCGGTTGCTGCTTCAATGTCTCTGTTTGCTCGGCTGTGAAATGAGTCCTCAGTGTGTTTGTGAATGGATGCTGCTGATCTAAAGTGAGAGGAGAAAACAATAATCAATAACAACATGGAGACCACCCAGAGTGACTCAGACAGCTGGAGGCGAGATTATCTGCCACCGCCACCGCTGTTGGTCGCACTGACTCATTTGTCAGAGGGGACATCAATGGGATTTAGTGTGTGTGTTTGTGTGTGTGTTGTCTGAAAGGCCTCTCTAAGAGCATCAGCTGTTCTAGTTACGCTGAGAAAAATCCATTAAGAGTCTTCAGTAGCTGATATTTTGTATCAGAACTCAGACCGAATCAATATGATATTGATGGAGTTTATTTGTAAAAAGACACTGTGAGGCTCTCAGGTTGCTAAATTACGACCGTCTATGGCAAACGTATGACTCGTCCTACTCTGCCTCTGATTGGCTAGTACTCATTGCCAGAGCCGGATCTTCGCAAAGGCATTCTACATGCGGGCCTCCTTGCCACTAGGCAAGTCATGATTTGTTTTGTAATAATTCAGCGTGAACGAATGAACTGAACTGAACTACAGGTGTGAAAGAGAACTAAATAAATTTAGGAATGAACTAGATAGATTACAGATATTTCTTGACCAACATTTGTCCTCTGCTGATGAATTTGTCTATTAATTGTTTGAGTTTAAGTCTTAGTTACAGAGATGGCTTTAGTACCGCCCTGCTCCCTGTTTCTCGGATGCTGAGAGTCAAGACTATCTTGGCTTCCTCCCACATCTGAGTCTCTGTGTCGGGAGCTTCAGGAAGTTTCCAGAGGCGTGATGACATTCCTCCGGCCTGCCGTTCCTGTCCCACCGCCTCTATTGTTTCAGGCTTTAATAACCTCTGTGCAGGAAGTGAACGGTGAAACCACAGAAACCACACGGGACTAAAAGCTTTCTTCCGATTGATACCGAGCGCGGAACTCCCTCCCTGCCGATGAGTTCCTAGCCTGCTGAAATCTAATCGCTGCACTTTGTTCCCCTCTACCTGCACTAAAAATACTGATCTAAAAATATGCACTCTGCACGTTGTGACCTCTCCTCTCAGGCTCTCATTTCATTACCAAACATCATCAAACTTTATTCACATCCAGGGAGGGTTTGCCTCTATATCAGCACTGCCTCGATTCACATTTATATTTCACATACAGACACTGTCTGCACCAGAGTTCATGAGGTCAAAGGCCCAATTCAGAAAAAAAGCCATTCTCGCTTGGCTGTCCACTGTCTATCTGACAGTGCATGTTTATTTAGTTAATATATATGTTACCAACTTTCATTTAGTAGCCTAACCAACACGTGGGATGCAGGAAACATTGCCACTGAACATAAACCGGCCAGCAGTCACTTTGTCCTCCAAAATGTGCAAAATAATTTAGTAGTGTATGAATGTAATTTTGAGAAGACTGAGAGGCCCACTTGGCTCTAGGGAATGTCCATCAAACAGGCATATTTCAAGCCCAGGCCATTGCAGTGAGTAGGGATGTCACGATACCAGGAATTTAGACGTCAATACAAATCAATTAGACCACGGTAAAAAATCTATGTAAAACAATAAATCCCATGTACTTCAATTATTTGCATACTGAGGCCTGTACTACGAAGCGAGTTCAACATAGGGTCAAGGAAAGCTTTATTATCCCCTAGGGGCAATTTGTTGTACAGTCAGCAGTACCACACAGCCATCAAACAAAAGCGATAAATAGCCTGACGGGAGCAACCTGAACTCATTGGACAGAGGATGGCTATAGATCAGCTAGGACTGACTGAGCCTTCTTCAAGGTCCTACTTTGGAACAAAGGAGTCAAGTCATTCAGGGTTGTGCCTGCAATTTTGCTGCACACTTTGACTATACCCTGCAACCTGTGCAACCCATACAAGCTGATACAAGAGAAGGTCAAGACAGATTTGATAAAACAAGAATAAAACATTTTCATTAAAGTGTTGTCCACCTTAAAACTACAAAGTTTACGGTAAAAAAACATCCACTGATGAGCTTTGTTACATACAGCATCCACCTGAGTCTCAATGGTTCGCCTGTCATCCAGTACCGTGCTAAGGTATTTGTATACTGCTGCACCACCTCAACAGCTTGATCATTAATCCTTACAGGAGAGAAGACTATATAGGATTCCTCCTGAAATCTACTATCATCTCTTTTTTGTTTGACACATTTATATTTAAAATGGTCATGTCCTGCACGGAGGTACAGCTAACGTTAACTAGCTCGCATCCTGCCGATTTCAACAACGATTTGTTGTACACAATGTAGCTTCATCAGGGAAAAAACTGGGCGTGTCGATAGTGAGTTTACTGAACACATTTTCTATTATCTCCGGGACGTTATCAGTCTAGCTCTAATTAATAAACATACTTTTTAATAAATGTATATGCTTTAAAAGGACACAGGCTGCGTATAAGTGTCTGTATGAATGTGCTTTTTGGTTGATTGATATTTGGTGACGAGGGGGTTGTGACATTATCTGATGATGTGACAGGATGATGTCATTAGACTGCTGCTGCGTCAGGTGGACTCAGTGCCAAAGGTCAGAGTGCAGACACGACCCTGGAACCAGGAAGAGCTGCAGGAGGAGCCTCGAACGCGGCAGACCTCCCCTTGACCTCTGACCCCTGCACACTTCCTGACTCACACAGATGTGCTGAGATGAAAGAAGAACAGCTTCCACTTTCCACTTTTCAGTATGACAGCTATGGAGATGAAAGGATTTTGTTTTCCTCATAACAGGGATCAGAGCTGCACAGAGTGGACCGACAGAAACAACAAACCCACCTGGAACCTGAACATCACACTCTTTAATTAAGATCTGTAGAAAAAAAGTTTAAAAACTTAAAAGAGCAACGTAACTTTGCGTCTAGATTTTTCCTCTGTCATTAATGAGTCTCTGACTGCAGTTTCTCTCATTAATCCTGAGATCAGAATGAGTCTTCAGATCCATTTAGAAATCACAGAATTAAGCCGTCACGCAGCTGCCCTTTCTTCATACAAGGGGTGACGGAGAAGAAAGGCAAAGGTCATGCAGGAAATAGGATGTGCTTCTCTTCTTAATCTCCTTTTTGTACCTGTTCACTCATTCATCTCAGTGAATCTCACGCATTAACTTTAAAAGTGTGATTTAGTTTCATCAAAGCCAGAGGATTCAATAGAGACGATAATAACTGTATGACTTTTTCAACACATAAATGAGGAAACAGGACCGCAAAGAGTGGTTTTAAAATGACCAGAACAGTTTCAAAACACACACGATCCCCAAAATATTGATCGGAATTAAATCACTTGAATCCAGGATGCTGTGACGAGCAAAATCTAATTCACCTTTTATTCTATAATAAAATGCATTTCACAATGACATGCCGAAAGCACCAACACTGTCTTTGAAGACCGAGGCCCACAATTGTGCCTAAAAGAAGAATGAATATAATAACAATAAGAATAGTAATACACTCTACATGCTGCAATGAGTTTGTTTTGTCTTCAGGCTTCAGTATTTTTCCTCTTCGAGGAAAATATGTGATTCAGAATGATAATACAGTAACCAGTCCATCATCATCACCTTTCAACCTTATGTTGAATATATATCGTGAGGATACTGCAATGAAATACAGAGCAAATAAGGTTACATTTTGATTTCTGATTAGTTCATTTTGTCTCCCAGTGGTGGAAGAAATATTCAAATCATTTACTAAGGTAAAAGTATTAGTACCACAGTATAAAAATACTCCATCACAAGTAAAAGTTGTAAAGTTTCCATACTTTACTGTATGTGTAGTGTGTACCACTTTGGATTTAAAATATGAGAGTGCAGGTCGTATCCACGTTTTCTGCTTTGTCGTTTCGGCTCGCAGCAGTTTGTTTTGGTGACAGATACGGAACGGATATGGCGTCACATTACTCAGACTACAACAATAGAAGCGGTAACTTCCTTCTACCTCCGCATAGACTCAATTGAAGCAAATATACCGATTCTGGCATTAAAAAATCGTAAAAAAAAATTTGCGATACATAGGTGAATCGATTTTTTTCCCCACACCTTTATATACTTTTGGTACTTTAATCTGTATCAGTGGATCTTATTTTAAAAAGTGGTGTTTTGTTTGTAAAGTAACAATAGCTCTTAAATAAATGTAGTGAAGAGAAAAGTGCAACATTTCTCTCTGAGATGTAGTTGAGCAAAAGTACAAAGTAGCATAAAATGGAAATAGAAAGACATTAGAATTTCGGACATGCATGTGAACCTGCAAACAGAATTATGGGGTAACCCTGGGTTACAACTTCCTGTGTACATACTAATTATGTTCGGTAATTACACTGAGGCAACAGAACACTCTGCTGTTAATCTACCGTCAATGAAACTAAGCAAAGCAGCTGAATGCTGATCCTGTTGTTGTACTGATGGAACTAGTTCTGTTGAAATGGATGTTATGCTTCATCTATCAAGACAACAGGTGAACATGGAGCAAGTTTTTGTATCAAAAGCAAACTAAAACACGAGCAGACCAGGACACAGGGAGACGTCTTACTAAAATATGATCAACTATACCTAAATACTTCTGGGATAAAATCCTGCAAACTTTTCACACGGCGCGTTTGCATACAAAGTCAATGCAAAGAGGCGAATAGACTTGAATTTGCGCCAGGCGGTGCGAATGGCGGGACGCGAGGAGGAGTTGCAGGAGTTGAAATACTTCAACTCAAGCGAGAAACTCGCGTGACGCTGTGTCGTGAAAGCCTATCAGCATTGAGATTCTCCTCCTGTCGTCAGTGAACTCCTGATGTTGTTGAATCAGAAATGGAGGAAAAATATATTGTAACTGTCTGTGGTCACCCAGAGCTACGATAGTACATCATGTCTGTACAGAGACCGGACCAAACTCTGTGTAGAAATGTATGTGTATAAACCACAGACAACATCGCTGACGTATTTATGTCTAGATGACTTTAGCTTGAGTGTTGATGGAGCAGCAACATAGCCTGGCACTGATTGATCCAAACTCCATTCAGAAAACAAGCAATTGAAAAGTTGTTTGATTGTCGTCTTACGGACAGACCTGAGAAAGAATGAATTCAGACTTTTTTTAACATCAGCATCATTATGTTGTTATTTCAGCATCATTTTGATTTGTTTACAACAACGTTGACGCCGTATTTATGCCTAGATGACGTTATGTTGAGTGTTGATGGAGCAGCTACGATGTTAGCATAGCCTGGCACTGATCGATCCGAACTCCATTCAGAAATAGAGCAATTTAAAAGTTGTTTGATTGTCGTCTTGTGGACAGACCTGACAAAGCATGAATTCAGACTTTTTACAAATCAGCATCATTATGTAGTTATTTCAGCATCCAACAGTGGTTATTTCTTCCACGGTTGATGGCGGAAATGGCGAAAAGAAAAGTTGTTGGTATCTATGGAGACAGGCTCCTTCTCCTCTCCGGCGCGTCTATGAACACAAATTATACCGGCGATCCAACTTGCGCGAGTAAAGTGAGGTGAAAATTCACTTCGCTCTTTGTCTGAACACAGCATAAGAGTCATGATTACAGTAATGCCTAGAGAGAAAGGGAGAGAGAGTTTGATTGATATATAGATAACAGAGATAATAGTGAAAAGTGTCACAATTAACTGGATCCTAATGTGTTTGTGTTTCAGGAAGTTGGACGTCCTGCAGCAAACAGCCGAGGAGATCAGCAGCCAGAGGTGATGAACCAGAACCAGAACCACAATCAGAACCAGAACCAAGCAGAAAATCCTCACAATGGAGGTGCTCGGAATAAGATTATATAGAGAGATTTTGTTGAAAAATGACGATTATTAAAATAGTTTACAATTCAGTTTCTGTTGGTCAACTAATCGACCAATCAACAAATTGTTTCATCTTTAAATAATATTATAAATACATCATTAAAAATGTGCATTAACCAAAGAAAAACCTTCACATAATGGCTCTGAGGTGTGAAGTCTCCAGTCTACACTCACTTGCTTTGTCTCGCCAGAGTAAAGGTCATGAGAAATATCACTGCTTCTAACCTTTTACACTCCTCTACTTGTGTGTTGTTATGGTGAATGATATAAATGGCTAATTTTTGAAGCCCTAATGAGATGCTGTGATCTTTCCCAGCTCACTGTGTACCGTCCATCTATTACTTTAACACCGGGTACAGTTCAGTTCTCTACTATTTGCATTGGATTTGAAGGGAAATATTAAAATCTCAGAGTCATTAAAGCTGCTTAGTGAAATGTCAGAAGTCTCCTTCTGAGAAGTATTAATTCAAAATATCTATCTGCAGAATCACACACACGCACACACGACCCGCCTTTCAGAACCTTGACCCAAGTATTTTATGTATTCAGTGTTTAACATAAAGCCATGTTGTTTCTGTTGAATGTTTGTCACTTTCCTTCTAATAATAAATAATTTTAGCCTATATTATAGGTAAATATATACATACATTTGCATAAAGCAACATATTTGCCCACTCCCATGTTGATAAGAGTATTAAATACCTGACAAATCTCCCTTTAAGGTACATTTTGAACAGATAAAAAATGTGCGATTATTTTGCGATCAGTCGTGATAAACTATGAACAATCATGCGATCAATCGGGATTAAATATTTTAATCGATTGACAGCCCTAATTTTAAGCTTTTAGTCTGATTCCCTGTACATAGTCAGTACGTATGTTACTAGATGGCTAACACCTATCGTAGCTGTTCAGCGAGGTAGCCCTCATCCGCTGCTCAGCCGGCCTGTATGGTCTGGGCATATGACTTAAACTACCCACACATACGCACGTGGACACTCAAACTGACACACCGCCTAATCATTTTCTATTGCAGAAAATCTCAACTTCAGCTCTGCAGGAGGCAAACGTCTGAAAGGTTGGGACCTGCATCAGGTCTTTGTGTTTGCAGGGATTTCTGTAGAATGGACACAGTCGTTAAGAGGCTGTTTACAAAACAGGAAGTTTTCATAATGCTCCCCTGCTGACACAGCTGGATCAAAGCCAGAATACACAGTTCAGATACAGGTAAGAAATAAATATAACCTCTTATATATATACTGTATATATGTATATATATAAGCTCTGATGACATCAAAGGGCTCTGTAGTTCTGCCTTACCCTCTTCACTTCTTTTTTAGGGCTGTCAATCGATTCAAATATTTAATCGTGATTAATCACATGATGTCCATAATTAATAGCAATTAATCACACATTTTTTATCTGTTCAAAATGTACATTAAAGGGAGGTTTGACAAGTATTTAACACTTTATTATTGTAAATCAATGAACAACACAAAACAATGACAAATATTTTGCAGAAACCCTCACAGGTACTGCATTTAGCAGAAATAATATGCTCAAATCATAACATGGCAAACTGCAGCCCAACATTAAGAAGCTTACCCTCGGCCAAGTCGTGTATGCTAAGTGTGCCTTACATCACAGTTATCCACAGTTTGACCTTGAAAAGGAAGAAGAATGTGTTTGTGTTTGTTACTTCAGGGCTGAAAGCATGCTGACAAGACTCTGTGCTGTGTGGATCAGCCTGCATTTAGCTGCTTTAATCATTCAGAGGTTGTTTTTTTCTAGTTTAATATGATATCAGTATCTTCACTCTAGCTTTAAAACTGAACACGCTACAACCTTAAACTCAGAAGTTGCGTTAATGCGTCAAAGTAATTAGTGGCGTTAAAACTAATTTGCTTTAACACGTTATTATGGCGTTAACTTTAACAGCCCCGATTATTTTTGATTATTGATGTTTATTTTACTTACTTACTTTAACATGCTTGTTTAGTTGTTTGGATGCTTCTTTACTTCCTGCATTGTCTCAGTTTGCTGTGTGTTTATTTAAAAGGAAACTAGAATTACCGCCTCGCGTTTGTATGCATCCGCCAGCCAGTCAAGTTGCAGTTTACATCCATGTCGGTCCAAAATGTCGGACATGTTGGACATTTGTGTGAAATTGTTATAATTAGCATATGCATTATTGAGTTATGGCTAAAAAAGGTGTTTTGTGAGGTCACGGTGACCTTTAACCACCAAAATCGAATCAATTCGTTCTTGAAATATCGTGTTCACGAGAATTGGAATTTTTATGATTTTTCATGGATTTTCACCAAATTTGTTGGTCAGTGCAGCAGAAAGCTTGATAGATACTGTACAGGAGTTATTTTTACCTCATGATCTGATATTGAAGCCTGGTTCCTTCTGTGAACTGACAGTAAACTGACTACCAGCTTTTTCAGATTTTTGTCAATAGCTTTTTCTTTTCTTTTTTCACAGTCAAAGCATCTCTACTTTCAGCCTCCAGCTTTCAGGGATATGGTCCAATGCAATTCTGACTTGTACTGCTGAACCTACTGTTCTGTTTCCATAATTCATACACTAAAATCACTTTGGGAAAATATGTTTTATTTTGGGGTAGTGCCAAACACATTCCCAGTTCTGAATTGATGTGTTTCACATGATCTCCACTCTTTCTGTTTTGTTTTTGTAGCCGATCACAGATATGTGGCAGAAACGCCCCGACTGACTGCCTCCAGTGAGTCTTAAAAACATTTTAAAACCATTTGGTTCATGGTTCCCAAGAGCAGAGTGTCTGTACACCCAACACACACATCACAGAGCAGGAACTGCCTCAACAGACGCTTCCTTTCATCAGCAGTAACATTGATTACTAAAGACAGACAGGATGGAGGGACAGACCTGGAGACAGTCCACTTATACATTTAATCACTTATTGACTGACTGAAGAGAACTGTAGAACATTCGGAAAATAATAACATTTGAGTTTTGCTTCAAGCTTATATTTAATAAAACCTCTAAAGATGCAAACTTTACTCTCTCTTCCCTGCATCGGTTTGTAACAAGTTGCTTCTCCTTAACGTTCTGAGACCGAAGGGAACAACATCTTAATAAGGAGTGTTTGTTTTGACGTCTCTTTATGACCTCCTTGCATGCCTGACACAGCTAATTGGGTCTGCTTGCTGCCGTCAGTGAAATGTGCAGCCCTAATGTTCCTGTGCATAATGTCACGCTGGATGCTGCTTCATAAGCACATCAGGTTGCCTCTCAGGCTCTTTAATTAGATACTTGTGTGAGAGAAATGAGAAGGCTGTCAGCTTCCTCTTCCTTTACTCGGCCTAATCAGAGCGGGAAGTCGGCAGCGAAGCGACGACCCACTGAGCTGCAACACACCACCTCCTCCTCCTCCTCCGTCACCACCACCTCAGCGTCATTATCACACTGTAATTCAGCATTAAAGCTCTTACTACATATAAATATATACAGGGGATCATTTTCCTCTCAGCAGTGATTGATGTAGCTGTGGCGTAGCGCTCTGTTGAGCTTTTCAGTATCACAGACAACAGTGGAAAAAAAGGAAAAGTAGAAATACCACAGTGTAGAAATAGTAAATGTCACAAAAGTAGTTTTGTAACCTAAACCTAACCATGACCGTTTCACAACATTAACCACACGTGAACCTTCTGCGTTCTCTGCGCTCCTCCGCTCACTGAACCACCGTGACCAGAGAGATCACCGCCACCGCTATGTCTGCACTCAGCATCTCCTCTCCTCATCTCTCTGTGTGCAACATATCCTCATACAACGGTTCCTATGATATCTTATTCCTCCTTTTTCATTCGTTTTCCTACGAAAGTCCAACAACACGTGTCAATTTCTGCTTGTTACATGCATTCAGTCTTTTCAAAATAAACTTCTGTCTTCACTGGAAACAACTTCCTTAGGTTTAGGCAACACAACTACTTAGTTAGGTTTAGGAAAAGATCAACGTGGTTAGGATTAGGCAACAAAATTACTTAGTTAGGTTTAGGAAAAGATCAACGTGGTTAGGATTAGCAAACAAAACTGCTTAGTTCGGTTTAGGAAAAGATTGACTTTGTTTGGATTAGCCAACAAAACTACTTAGTTAGGCATCTCTCTCACTGAAGCTACGATGCCTGTGTGTTTCCTACTGGGATGTACTTACACCAGCAACGGGTCTGATCCTTCTTTCTCTTCCCGGCTGATAAAAAGACCAGGAGTCGCTGGATAAAACACATCAGGTAAGATAACGTTACGTTTGTGCGTGGAACATAGCTAGGTTAGCCAGCACATCACATAGCCAGAACTTTATTAGATACTCAGAAACATTTCATACAAAGGACTGAAAGAAACCTGAGAACTGAAAGCCTGGAGCAGGAGCTCAGCTCTCCCTCTCGCTCTATTATCAACAGTTCTATATTCTGTCAGTCTCAGTTTAGGAGGTTCACCTCCCGCTGATGGAGCTGCTGCTGCTACAAATAGAAAGTATGAAGACACTGAGATGGAGGAGAGAAGTTCAGAAAAAGATAATCACTCTTTTTCCTCACGTTTAGTTTCCTCTCAGCAGATTGTCCTTCACCTCCCCTCAGAGGTTTCCACTTTGGTCTGCAACTTCACACACAATGACCTTTACGGTGTTACAGAGCAATTCCAGCCTCAAGATCCAATTACTACAACTAACTAAAAAGAGTGGTGAACGCTGTTATAAACTTAGATGAAATTTCTGCACCTGGTCTCAGGAGTAGTTTTTGATCTCAGTCCTTAAAGTCTCAGCAGACTTTGGCAAAGTGCGCTCTGCTCCCTCTTCAAATGAAAATAAAGTATTGATAGGGAACTGTATATACAACATACATATATGGAAATAAGATTGATTGGATTATATTCATCAGAAGTATAAAACATTACATGTCCCTTATAAATTAAAAAGAAAATACCACTAATTTGTGAGGGAAATGTCTTTATGCTTTGATTTCTGGAAAAAATTAAATAAATAACTCCTGATAATGACTGATTTATTTGACTTCAGAACATCTCTGAATACATACATGCTGAAAATCAGCATTTTTACTGTAATAATTTAGATATTTTCCAAAATAAAAGTCCCTGTACTGTAAGTGTATGATTCAACTTTTATCCATGGTCTAGTGTTAAAAAAGTTAACAAATAAAAATCACAATAAATCGTAATATCTAATCAAACAATACTTGTATAATCGTAAGTATCGTGATAGTATTGAATCAGGAGATAGATGTATCGTCCCAGCATTTTCGGCTCAGTATTTTCCTAAAACAGCTGCTCACTAGTTTTTATCAAATACCCTTTTTCTTCCAAAATTAGTGCATATATGCAGGTTTTTTAAACTCGGGGAAAGCTGCTAAAAATAGAAAATAGACTTTTTGTTTTTTTCTGGTGTCACGTTCGATGTCACGAACACGCCGGAAAACAGGGTTAGTAAACAGTGAAAATGTCACGGTGGTTACATCTTTTTTTATGTTTATTACTTATTCAGCCTCTCCTTCAAACTCTCAAACCAGAGTTGGTGATTGTTGGAAAAGTGGAATAGACTAACAGAGATGGTTATGATGAGTTTTATTTTGTTTCTGTCCAGTTTGAATGAAGTGTGTTTTACAATGATCAGCGAGATAAAATTACTGTTTCATTCAATAGAGACTGGTAGCTTTGAGAAGCACATACTGTATAAGGGCTGTTTCTTTTCACACCTAACTTGGTAAATGTAGGGTTTATTTCCAGAGTTGGTGATTGTTATGGAAATGTTAAAGCAGGATTAAGTATTTTTTTAGACCAGCAATTTTACTTGAAACTGTGTCTGACCCACTCTACTCATCACAGTCTGCTGCTGTACTTCAAACACATCAGGTGTTAAACCACAGAAACACACCTAATATAGACGTATTTGCTATAAGCAGAGTTGTTGAGTTCCAGTTCATTAGAAGTGGTCACTGGAGATTCAACATGGCAGACGGTTCAGGTCTCATTATGTAGTTTCTTAGCATTCCTTTTCTTTATTTGGTCATGTTATGGAACATTAATGCAACAGCATGAATCCTGCAATCATGTTGAATCATGTCTGAGACAGGAAAGATTGTTTCGCAAGCAATATTTCCTGTTTATAAGAATCCCACAATAATTCCACAGTGTAGTGATTCTTTATGGCTATTATAGAAACCTCCTGTGCGCTGTGTTCAGGATGCTGTAAAGGCCCAGAGGGACGAGCTGCAGATAAAGAGAACCAGATGAGGTTTGAAGGATGTGTAATGCAGGTTGGTCAGAAGTGGCAGCAGCTCCACTATACCGTCACATGTTGTACATTCGCTGAGCATACACAGTCCATTTGGCTTCTCGCCCGGGGCCGGGGTATCTCGCCAGGGGAGTTAATTGGCTGAAGCCGAAGCTGCGGAACAACAGAAAATTGAAGTCGCACTGCGAGCTCTGACACAACAGCGTGTTGTCATCTGCTTTACACTCCCTGCAGAGTCCCAGAGAACCCTCCTGCAGAGGAAGATCATGACCCACCAGAACAACAGCCCCGTCTCTGCCCTCATTTTCAACTAGCACTCTATATCAGTCCAGCCAAGTCGAGACTTCTTTACTTTAGTGCAGAGACTGGGTCGGGACCCACAGGTGGGTCACAGGACATTTTATTAGGGTCGTCAAATAAATTGGTAAAATTTTTTTCCATAGTCATTCATTTAGGATTTATATCTGCTAGGACTAACAAAGTTAATGCGATAATAATTCGTTTTAACGACACTAATTTCTTTAATGCATTAACGCAATTTTTAGGTTGCGGCTGGCTCAGTTTTAAAACTAGAGTGAAGATACTGTCATCATATGAAATATAAAGATATAAAGAATGCATTGGTACCAACCATGTCATACTAGCTTGTTGCGAAGGAGGCTAAATAACGCTCCAAACTTACGCTAAATTTTGGCGAGGAAAAACTGTCACAGCTGTTTTCAAAGGGGTCCCTTGACCTCCGACCTTCAGATATGTCAATGAAAATTAGTTCTATGGGTACCCACGAGTCTCTTCTTTACAGACATGCCCACTTTATGATAATCACATGCAGTTTTGGGGCAAGTCATAGTCAAGTCAGCACACTGACACACTGACAGCTGTTGTTGCCTGTTGGGCTGCAGTTTTCCATGTTATGATTTGAGCATATGTTTTAAGCTAAATGCAGTACCTGTGAGGGTTTCTGGACAATATCTGTCATTGTTTTGTGTTGTTAATTGATTTCCAATAATAAATATATACATACATTTGCATAAATCAGCATATTTTCCAACTCCCATGTTGATACGAGTATTAAATACTTGACAAATATCCCTTTATGGCACATTTGAACAGATAAAAAATGTGCGATTATGTTGCGGTTAATCATGGACAATCGTGTGATTAATCGTGATTAAATATTTTAATCGATCGACAGCCCTAATATCTGCAGTACACCTTTGTGCCACATGTGGGAGCCTGAATGTTTGTATTGTTCTGATAATTGTAGCCTTGAATTTAATATGAAAGGTTTCTTTTACTGATGAGAGGAAATGAAAAGAATGAGATAACCTGTTTGCTCTGCCTAAAAACATTTATTTGGTCTCATTTATAAAGTATTGAACATGTGTATATGTTTTCAAAAACACATGACGTATATCTGTTCCAAATGGCTGGTTTACCTGTTCAAGATAGTATAAGGTGATGCGGAAATGGCAGTAACTCATAGTATCTTACTAATTAAACGCTGGTATCGGATCGGTACTCGGTATTGGCCAATACCCAAAGTCCAGGTATCGCTATTGGGACTGAAAAAGTCGGATCGGTGCATCCCTAAAAAAATGTAATACTAATGTTGAACAATACTTCATGTTAATGCTTATCTAATTAACCAGGAACCAAAACACAGGACGCAGGAGCCATTTCTGGACTGTATTACCTCCCAGAGAAAGATAAGTGTAAATCCATAACGTGCGTGGTGGGACGGGAAGCAGCCTAACAGTTTATCAGAGTGACTCAAGGTCCATTCATGCATATCTGCAGCCTCCAGGCCTCTGCAACAGCTGGGAGGGCTGCTGGGGGTTGACTCATGTAAAATTCAAGTTTCTTACTCAATACATAAATATCTGATTAAGCTTCACTTTCCTTTTACAAAACACAACCCTTTCTACATATTATTAAAATAATTTACGTGTCCTTGCCACACGCTCACATCGTATTATAAGATACATGCTTGAACTGTTTCTTGTCGACAGTCGGTGTGCAGCTTCCTGAAGTCATCACAGTGAGGTTGTTGGATTTGGTACAGAGGCCAAAAACCAAAACCTGTGCTCGGCGATAGTATCGGACAACCCGAGCTATTAGCCGGAGACGCTGCACAGAAACACTGTGCAGAAGGATACACTGTTGTTTATCAAGAAATAGTACCAGCGCACAGCTCCCCTTAAAACCACAAACAGTTGTGTTTGCGTACAAATTAAACCAGACACAACATGTTCATCAGCGAACTTTAGAGGTGTTGGCCAGGCTAGTTGTTTCCCCCTGCTTCCAGTCTTTATGCTAAGCTACGCTAATCCTGACTCCAACTTTGTACTTAATACACTGGCATGACAGTGGTATCATTTTTATCATCTCACTCTTGGAAACAAGGTGAACTAGAGGGACGATCGGAGAGCACAGGCTTCCGCCAAGGCCATGCCTTATCTCGGATTTGTTAAAGAAATTGAAAAAGAAATTTGTGTACGGATGTCCTCCAAAATGTAATGGGTTCTTCCTTGGTCCATGCTACAACCTTCCACCAAATTTCATGAAAATTCAGGCCAGTGGTTTTATTTCTGTAATCCTGCTGATAAACAGACAAACAAACCAACCAACAAACAAACCGAACCAAAAACATAATAAGCAATTTTCGAAAAAAGTTGAAATGCTTCCTTTTAAAGCAACAAGAGCTCAAAGCACAGTCAAAACAACGGCACCTGCAATGATTTCAAATGAAACTAGGAGGGCACCTGGAGAGCGCAGACCTCCACCAAGGCTGTCTCCATAAGTGAAAAACAGTGCATGTATTCGACCCGTGATTCGGATCCACTCCAAAATGTAATTGGTTCTTCCTTGGCCCATGCTACACCCTTCCACCATGAAAATCGGGCCAATAGTTTTTCTGTAATCCTGATCGCAAACAAACCGAACCGAAAACATACCCATGTATACAGTATATATATCTCTCTCTCTCTCTCTCTATATATATATATATATAGAGAGAGAGAGAGAGATATACAAAGTATCACAGCCTCATCAATGAGTCAGTGTTTCTGGTGGCAATGTACCCAAAGTTAATGTCATTAGGTGTACTGAGACAATCTGAACCAACTGAACTTTAGTGCTGATGTCTTCAGTTCTCAGTCCAGCTTGATATCACTGCTCTCACTGAAGCCGTACGTCTCTCCGTCTGGTTAAAACCTCCCGTCTTCTCCCGGCTCCTCAGCTCTCAGATTCCAGCGTATTAATCTTTAACTACTGCCAGATGGACGTGAACAGCGGCAAGGAAAAAGGAAAATAGGGCTGAATGCCCTGTGGGTAGATTTGTTCAGGATGATCGACTGCCCGCTTCGCCGCCGCCATGACGACAAGACATGCAGCGGTGACATCACCTGCTCCTGTGCGGGAAGTCGAGGTCACGGAGAGCGTGATGTCAGTGGGCGCTTGAGCTCCGACTAGTTTTCCATTGTGAAATAAAAATGTGGCTTTATGAGGACGATGCTTTGTAATGTCACAATTTTACGAACCTTGTACACAATATAAATACGATTTGAGCCTGATAGGAATGTTGGTGTATGAATGTCTTCACTTGTAGTTAAAGGGTAACTTCAGTATTTTTCATCCTATCTTCCCATGTTTTTGTGTTCTAAATGACTAATGGGGACAACAATTTCTGAAATTGGTCCAGTATTGAGGGAGACCGATGCAGACGGCAGCCGGTAAATGGGCTGTAACGTAATCGCTCAACTCCTTACTGTCAGTTTACATCCACTTCAAGTGCTTGTTTTTGCCACTGACAGGCTCAGATTGTTATTAGAAGTGTTTGACAACACTATGAAAGGACCCCACAGAGAAATAAAACGGTTTCTTTACCTTTAGCTTGATCCGGTCTGTTTGTTGTTGTGTCATGTGACTTGTTGCCAGAAGCCAACGGTGGAAACGTGAGTGAGAGTTGGAGAGAGGAGTGCTGGTGTTGTCAGAGCTTGTTGTGTTTAGGCTAAATTTTGGTGAGGAAAAACTGACATGGCCATTTTCAAAGGGGTCCCTTGACCTCTGACCTCAAGATATGTGAATGAAAATGGGTTCCATGTTCTATAACACTAAGCTATGCTTTCTGTAGTCCAACACAACAAACTCTGACAACACCGGCACTCCTCTCTCCAACTCTCACTGACGTCTTCTGATCTTCTGAGAAATGTAAAAAAAAAAAAAACAACTTGGATCTTTGAATAAAAAAAGAAATAATTTCCCACTTTTCATCAGTAATAGGTTAAAATCATTTTCCTTTCAGGATGCTGTGTGCCACTCAGCTCTGGGTACAGTTTCCTTTGCTTGATGTCCTTTAATGGTTTCATTTTCTCCACCCTCCGTGTGTCATCGGAGATCTTACACAGTATAACGTTTTAATATGAAAGCTGTCACTTTATCTTGATGATCACATTGTCAGCTCTTTGACAGCATGTGAAGTAATCAAGGCCTGTTTTTTTTTTCCTTCAGGATTGAAAGGACACAACACACACACAGTGTGATGGTTTGATAAATGTGCAATTAGAAACGTCTGATGATTAGTCCGGAGGCCTCTCGCATCGCTCGTTGTCTTTGTTCCCGCTGTGATTTAACGCCTCCATCAGCGCTCTCACACAAAGTGTCTTTATCAGTGATTATTGAGCAGCCTCATTCTTCATTTGCCGCCATGATCAGCAAAGATTACAGTAAACACGTAACGATGACAACTGTAGGAGCTTCAGAGAACACTGAGCAGAACTCAGCAGGATAGATTTACAGAGTACAAACAAATACACAACGTATTCTCATACAACGGTTCTTATGATATCTTACGAAAAGTTATTCCTCAGTTTTCGTACATTTTATTACAAATGTCCAGCGCCAATTGCTGCTCCAGTCTTTTCAAAATAAACTTCCACCTTCACAGGAAACAACTTGGTTAGGATTAGGTAACAAAACCACTTAATTTAGGTTTTAGGAAAAGATTGTGGTTAAGTTACGCCACACCAGAAGTGGAGTAACTTGGTACGGAAGTTCTGTGACAAAAACTACCTAGTTAGGTTCAGGAAAAGATCCTGGTTTGGATTAGAATAACACCAGAAGTGCTGTTAGTTAAGTACAGGACACAAACGGCGGTCTCCTGGGTGAAAGTCCTGTGTTTTTTGGACCCACCCATCCACACCGACTCCCTTCCTTTATACTTCCTTGTTCACAATTACGTGGATTCTATACAATTTGATTTTATGGGATAAATACGAACTACAGTGCATTTACTTTTCATAGATATAGCTACAAACGAACAGACTGAATTACAACATCTGTGCAACTTATGATGACTTTAGACGGCTGTTTGTACAGTACACAACTAGATCACCATGAATATACTGTATGTCTCACAATCTAATTTACTTGATCTTCCTCCACAGTTCCTCCAAATCCTGCCCACAGTGCTGCCAACATTACAAAAAACTCTGCTCAGTTTCTTGAGACAATACAGAGATATTTTCATGTTATAATGACATATTTTTCTTCCATCCATCCATCCATCCATTTTCTGCTGCAGGGTTGCTGGCAGCATGCTAAGCAAGTTATTCCAGACATCCCTCTACCTTGCAAGGTTTTCCAGCTCCTCCTGGGGGATCCCGAGATGTTCCCAGGCCAGATGAGATGTATAGCATGTTCTGGGTCTACATTTCCAATAACTCCAAAGCGTTGGGAAATAAGTCAACATTTATTGAAAAAAATTGATGTTATAATTTCCAAAATTCACAACATGCTTTTATCTAACAAAATATTCTGCTTCAATCCAGATTTGTTGGTGTTTAGCCTTTCAAAAACAACATTTTCACTGCGGTAAAAACGGGTTGCTCTCCCGCCCGCCGTACACAGAGGGAGGCACTGACGAAATATATTCATTAAAGAAAGGTGATTTATTAAAAAACACATTGAATTGAATGGTATAAATGGATTTGATTAAGTTTTGATTTGCTTTGTTACAATTTTGAACGCCTGAGATGAAGCATAGCGAAAGTATCAACATCCATCAACACGCTCACACCTACTGGCAATTATTCTCTATTATTAGTGTAGAGGCGGTTACCGTTTTCACAAACATGTCCAGATTAAAACCTTTCAGAGTAGCCGGTATCTATATTATCAACAGCTGGCTGCTGGATAACAAAGTTGTTCGTTGCAGGGCTGGAAACTGAATCTGTATTACGTAACATCACTCAGAGGGACGCATGGTGGCTGAAATGAGTCACGGTTGGCAACGAGGTGCCTCCTGTAGAAAAGTACCTGTGAAATGTCTCTGAGATTGTAAATGTCCCTCTGTGGTTCGTTTACATATGAAACTGAACGTTAATGAAAAAAACAGGTGGACCAAATACTGAACGACGCAGACACTGAGTCTTAACAGTGTTGGGATGTTTAGCCACAAACTGTACCAAAGCTCAGTCTGTGTGTTGGGGCTTTTTCCTTCTGATGTTTGCAATCTGACAGCCAAACACACACCGCTCCAACCCACGTAAATGTGCTGCTGTTGGTGCTGGTTAGATAAGACTAAGATCTGCTGGTGTAGCATGTGTCGACATGTTTCTTTATGTGTAACAAGAATCACTTTGTGTCCCAGCAGTTTAGGATATATAATTAAATAATGCATGCATGAAATAATGAACACTCATGCAGTGGTTATAAATTATTCATGCATTACTTGTCTACCCTCGGGTCCTGGTCCAACACTGCCTGCTACGATATGCATGTGAAGATATGAGAATGGGTTGGACTTGACATGTAACCGAGACATCTTTCCCAAACCTTATCTGAGTGCTTTGATTTGCCTAAACAGAATATATTGCCAGGAGACTATATTATATAGGAAAACAAATGTAATAAAAAACTAAACCAGTTGCTTTTGGAGCCAGCCTCAAGTGTTCATTCAAAAAACTGCCGTTTTTGGCACTTCCGTGTTGGCTTCATTTCTCAGTACCAGAGGTTATCGCTTGGTTAAAAGACATCCTGAAGCCTTTCTGTAAACACACACTGATGCCAGGAAAAGCACTGAAATGCATTCATCTACCTTATTAGAGCTGCATCAGATGTTCCTGACTGGCTGACTCTGTCTGGATCTGAACCAAAACGGCCTTTAAGGACAGAGAGCAGACTGCCAGCACCAGGACAGTGATGGATAGATTTCTGCTGCACTGAGGCCAACGCATTATACAGCATTTTAGCAGTAGCAGATACACCCGGAGAGGCTGCCAGGCCGCTGGCTTTAGGTCCATTTGTGTTGGTTTGTGTGTGAAAGGAAAGCAGACGTATGGCAGAGGGTTGACAGACATAATGAGTGTGTTAAACGGACAGGAAGTAAAGGTACATACTGCTCATAAACAAGACTCCAACTCTACAACAAGTAATCTTCACAGATACAGTATGTGAAGTGCAACTGACTACACATGTAGAGGGCCCATATCATCTTTAAAAGTTTGTCTTCATCTACATTTTTTTAAGTTTATGTTACTAGTGTCATAATAAATTGTTACTGTTGGTTTTACAGTCTGTCACGATTTCCATTCTAAATCCGAAATCGATCGAATTTAGCTTCTGATCTCGATCATCAAAAACAAAAGCAGAATCGGCTATCATTTTATTTTTCTCCGCCCCGCCTACATGTGTGCCTCCAAAGAAAAGTACAGCTCAACCTCAAGAAATGTAACAGCCTTCTCACTCATGGGTAAAACTATACTGACACTACATGTCAGCATTCACCCATTCACACACACATTCATACATATTTGCAACCCTAAAATAAAGCATTTTGCTACACATGCTGAGTCTTATACAATTTAAAATGCTTGTATTCTATCTTTAAAGGATCATTTCAACTAGAGGCCGGGGAAGAAAGAAGGTTTCGTTTCTAGCTTTTGCCTTCGGCTTATAGAGTATAAATAAGACACGAACAATCACAAAGGAAATAAAGTTTTATAATGTTTTCCCTCTCTCGTAGTAAAAGTATGACACAGTACCACCACAGTAAATGTGTTGATTTAGTTATTCATAGATGCTGCACTTAGAGGGGAAGAGGTCCCAGTGAGACTGTAAATACACGGGGCCCAGATGTCCGTGCTGTTCCACTGTATCATGCAGTCTGTCCATTTATGCAGATAAGCACTGAGACCATTTCCTGTCAATTATAGCTGACTGATGAAGGCACTTAAGTCTGGAAACTGAACTTCCTTAAACACTGCATGAGTACTTAAAACCAAACATTTAATATACAAAAACACAAAATATTTCAAGAAAATGTGATATTAATGACGCAGAAAAAGTAATTTAGGGTTCAATATTTGAATAAATAAAAGTATAAATCTTAAGAGAAGACTTGGAACAAGCATTTACAGAATAATATAAGTGACACCGGCTTACAATGTGAAAAAATGCTCGTTTTACCTAAAAGCTACTTACAATACATTTCTCACAGCTCAAACTAGAAAAGCAATAAATCACATAATAATTATTATATTTTACTTTCATTCACAAGAACAATCCAGTCAGTATTTATACTGCTTCTCAGGGAATCTAGGGTGCATTTGTAAAAACAAGATTTGCTGGTTCAGGTTTTTCAAATGTGAGGATTTGCTGTTTTTCTCCATTTCATATCATTGTCAGAATAATTAATAAAACTTTGTCCGTTCTAGGTGAGGCAGATCTGAGGAATGGACACTTTTTCTTTTTCTCTACTTGCGTAGGTTCAATGGTTCCGGCTGTCATTATCTATTAGCCTACCGTACCGTCATCGTAGTGACAGAAAAAATGGCAGCAGACAACAGCGAACCAAGATGAGCTTTATTCATATGTTATGACTCGGTCAATAGTTTGTGTAGCTGTGAGGACATGTGGATGCTCATGGTGGCAGTTCAAGCACACATATTTGGATATTGTGAATTTCTGCATAGGCATCTCGACTTCGGCAAAAAAAGACAGCCATACCCTAGATTCGTCTCCAGTATCAGAGGTAGCTCCTTCCTTTTAATATCATGCTACGTAGCTAAAAAAAAAAGAAGATAATTAACATTTAGCGACCGGCATCGTTACATTATTAGCATCAATGGATGTTGAATTGCTTGGTAGAAGCTAGCTTTGTTAAGCCTAGAATTGGCACAAATTACTTATATTAATGTTCACTTAGCAATTAGTTAGCTATAGTTGCCCCACTTGTTTCATCAAAGTCACATATAATGGTAAAATTATTTAAGAAGTTGACAAAATGTGAGTTAAATCACACTTAGAACTGATTATATAGCCATAGTCACTGGGCAAAAAAAGTAAAAATCAGTAGCTACGTGGGCGTCCTTTCATGCTCAACAGGAACGTTAATGTGCAAACAAGCAATCACCTAGTTACACATCCATTTCAGTTACTGCTTGCCGGTAACATTGACAATCCAGAAATGTAAGCATTCATTACAGTTTGACAGCGAGTCACACTAAATGAGAATGACCAGTTAACTGGAAATGCTTCACTGCCCTCACGGTCTCCAGTGAGCCTTTATATAGTCATTCAGCTATCCACTCTTAATTAGCATCCGTTAGCTGTGAGAAGCTAACTAAACTGCAAATTGGCTTCGGTTAATGAGGGCAGAGCTGATTAGTTTAGAAGCAGTCCTGTGAAAGATTAACTACCGTCAGCCTCTGGAATCTCTAATTAGTTTCTCTTGTTGAGGCTCAAAGTGAATATTTTCAGTCTGTCGTCTATCTTTCCATGAGAGCAATCAAGTGCCGAGAAGTCACGATGCCTCTCTCGCCCCCCCTTGTCCTAATTGGTCGTGCTGTTATTGACCTTTAAAAGTGGCGGGAGGTGACAGGCCAGAGTCCTCAATCAGCTAGAGGGCTGTTCAATCACAGAAAGCATCTCTGTAAAACTCTTGATTCCTCCACTCAAAGGAGCACTCACAAAGTTTTTTCTCAAACTTTTTGCATCAGGCATTTGCACCTAATTCAGACTGGCTGCTTTTTCAAACTGTCCTATTGTCAAATTGTTGCCTCTCGCGCTGCTGAATCTTGTGTACAACTATAAAATAATTCACTGAATCTTTAAAAGGGTTTCAGCTGGAGTTTGAGACCCTTGTGTACTATCATTACCTTCAAGAGCTAAGCATTCATTTTTCTGAAAGATAAATCATTTTTCAAAATTTCCAGATTAATCTAATCTGGAATATCAATCAAGAACAACCGTTTGTGGTTTTAGGGGGAGTTACATGCTGTAACTATTTCTTGATTTAATAATATTGTATCCATCCGCCAATGTGCAGCGCAAGCAGCAACCTCCGGGGCTGAAAACTGTAGTTCATCTTATGACCACTTCAGGCTGGCTCCAAAAGCGAGTCAATCCCCATAGACCCGCATGTTAAAATGGCCAACTTTAGAGCAGAAATAAACCAACACATTCTAGCTCCCAACTCGTCAAATACCTCCGCTTGGTCAGTGCCCCTCAGCATCAGAGACCGAACCACGGGGTACCCCTCGGGCATTACTTTTGGACGTGTCAGGGACGGCGGGTCGATATATGCTCAAGGAGCAAAATGAACTTCCGTTTTCACTGGAAGTTAGGTCTAGGCAACACAATCAGATTTAGGAAACGGTCGTGTTTGACATTAACTTCACTGAGTAACGACTCACGGGACTCA
The DNA here is from genome assembly GCF_015220745.1 of Sebastes umbrosus. NCBI lineage: Eukaryota > Metazoa > Chordata > Actinopteri > Perciformes > Sebastidae > Sebastes > Sebastes umbrosus. The sequence goes on from NC_051279.1 coordinate 8,183,184, forward strand.
CGGGACTCACGGGACTCACGGGACTGATGATATTAAACGAGTCACGTTTTTATTTTTAAACTCTATAATTGTTTCCACCCAGTTTTAGCAACAAAAGCAGGGAAACTGTCTTCAGTCTCTAGCTGAGCGAAACATTTACAGACTGACTTGTGACTCTAGACAAAATGATACTAATGTCCCACACAGTGTTTGCTTAACCTTGTTTTATCCAGCAGACGTGAACAAAGTGCTTTACATATGTACATTTTCCTAACCTGAAGCAATAATCCATATTAAGTAATGGAAAGTCAACTACTAAAATTGAGGAGTTTAGGGTTAACTGCCTTGCTCAAAGGCACTCCCATGTTCCAATTGTTCGGGCTTTCCACACTCAGTCTAAGGATAACATTGACAGTGATGATGCTGCAAACACACTAACTGTTATTATGTATGCAAACTTCTGTAATAAATTACCTTGTTTTGAACACCTGCTGTTCTTACATTCTCTCCTGATTTTCATGATTATAAAAAGGCGGGGAATTCATAGTCATTAGTCTCACATCATAGTCTGATGTCAGCAATCACCTTTCTGCATATAACGCTGAGAAGGAGTCACTGAGGGCTGGGAGGTGGTGAAGTTTAATCTGTGTGTGTGTGTGCGTGTGTGTGTGTGTGTGTGTGTGTGTGTGTGTGTGTGTGCGTGCGTGCGTGCGTGCGTGCGTGCGTGCGTGCGTGCGTGCGTGTGTGTTTGTTTTGCAGCAAAGGTGGAAATGTTTTCCCCTCCTGTCGCTTCTCAGCGTGACTGGAACATATGGCTTTGCATTAATGAGACACAACCCAGTCTGAATATGAATCAGGTGTTCCGCCGGGATGGAAAACTTTTTAGTAGGTCATTGCTGTTAATTGGTTGTGTCCACTTTGGCTCGTCAGGTCAGCATCAACTGTTTCACCTAAAGCCTCACAGTACAATCAGTTGCAATCAATTCACAAAAGGACCGCACGGCTTCTGCCGCCGCTAAAACCTGCACAGATAAGACAAAAAGAAGCCGTGTAATTCTCAAAGCCCCCGCAAAGGGTGAAATGCACTCCTAAACTCCGCTGCCAAGCAAATAGCGCCTCGGTGCTCATGTCCTATTTGCATGTATTTAAATTAGGTAATATGCAGACATTGCAAAAACAGTTAAAATTAAAAAAAATCTGCGTTAACACGCAGTCAAAGTGAAATTCTTTGCATCTTCAGAGAGTTGGTGGCAACTGAAGAGCATTTTACAAATGAAGAGTTTACAGCCACACTAGCAGCTTTGGTTTAAATGCGTAAAATAAAACAATTACTGAACTTCCTGTTAAAAAAAACAACACAAAATGTTCCCTTCTATAGGAAAATGTTGAACATCTTTACTCCCATAAAGGTATATTAGCAACTAGGTCTCAGCTCACTACTACACTAACATTAGCATGGCAGCATTCCATGTGCCAACAATCAGCACGAGCACAGTTGAGGGTGATGGGAATGTTGTATGTGTTGCAGGTATTTGGAAGGATTATTGACCAAATTAAAATTTTAACATGACGATGGAAAAGTCAGGGGATCACCAATGGCTGTAGGAGCTACATTTCAATCTGTCTTTGGTCTCCAAAACTCAAAATTGTCTTTCAGTGGATGTGTTTCACAGTGAGGTCCAGGACCACCGATGATCTCATACTTGTCAACTGTCATCTAGGACCGCCAAAATCACACAGTTGTAGGGCGCTTTAAAGTATGTTTAAAATCAGTATTCATCTAAAACACTTGATTTCAAAGGACAGATCATATATGCAGCAGTGAAGACTTTCCAATCGTAGATACACATCATTTTGGAAAGAAACTCTTAAACTGTGACCAAAATCACTTTCTATTTACTATATTATAGCTCTATATTTACTGTTTCGGTGTGTAAATTGAGTCTCAGTGTGAGATCCATGCACTGTATACAGGCTTGGGGAGTAACGGAAGACATAGAATGGTGTTACGTCATTAGGATACAAAAAAAGGTAACTGTATTCTGTTGATATTAGAAGGATTACAATTTTAAAATACATTTTTAAAAATAACAAACAATATACTACCATCATGCACATGCACATTACAACACTTCATGACACAAGTCTCACACAATGGCCTCTAACGTTAGAGAAAAAAATGCTTTCATTGGGCGGACATTTCCCCAGTCCGGCCCTGGTCTGACCCACCTCTTGACCTGGGCGAGCCAGTCAACGCGGATAAACCCTTTCAGACACACAATCAACCCTGGTTCAACCCTTGTTGAGTCCTCGGTGTGAAAGGGGTAAAAGCGTCATAAGTAGAACTATGTCGAGTCTATAATATAGGGAGAAGTGAATGAGTGAACGAAAGACTGATTTCAAACAGCGTTCATTTCTTCCATCAGCTTCTACAACCATTAACACGGACCTCCTTATAACTACAGTATTACTGATATTTCCAAAAAGAACGGTCACACTCTTTCCACGCAGCCTTAAGAGTCACTGCATGTTTGATTAACTAGACAAAAGGCAGGGACACAAGGTAAAATTAGCTTGCGTGTGTTTGGCAGGAAATACCTACAGATCTGATAGGCCAAATGTAGTTTCCATATAAGGCGGCAGGTTCCTGACCTCTGTTAATAAATGCCCTGTCGGGAGGTTTTATGCCTCTGTGGGAACCGGAGAGGGAAGCTCATTGAGAGCCAGTGTGTTTATTTTTGCATGGTTTACAGATTAGTACACCTCCACAGATAGAGGAAGCAGGAGACTGTGTGGTGGATTTATGCCTCTATTACTAAACTTCAGCACAGTGACAGGACAGATTTTATTACTAAAGCTGAGCATAAAGCAGTAAAGTGCTGCTTGGCTTTTCCTCAAAGTTGTTCTCACATGTTTTAACCACGTTTAACTTCCTTTGTTTTAATTTTCTCTTATTAAATATTTCTAGAATCCATTTTTCAATTTCACAAATTGTCATATTTTCTTCGTAAGTTTTCCATGTTGCTACAGCTTGCCTCTATTTGCATGTCAAACATAAATCCAGCACTGAATATATCTGAATATATGAATTATTTTTCCATCTCATTTAAAATGTTTGCCTTTGTTTTTAGTTCTTATTAATTTAAAAAAAGATTTAGATTTGGAATGATTTCAGTGTTGAGGTTCAAGAAAGGTTTTGGGGCTGCAAATATGATTACTTTCTTATGAGTTTATCTGTAGAATATTTTAGCAATAAATGTATTAATTGTTTGATCTTTGTCCAACTGACAGTCCAAAACCCAAAGATATTCAGTTTACGGTCAAATTAGAGAAAGAAAAGCAGAAAATTCTATAATAGATTTCAGTGATTAACTGATTATCAAAATAGTTGCCGATTACTTTTCTGTTGATCGACTAATTGATTATTCCACTAATTGTTTAATTAAACATTTCTCCCTCTCTCCATTCAATCTGCTCTTTTGTAATCAGAACTTAATGTAACATATCTTCCAGTAAGTCAGTTTATTTTCCACATCATTTAGCTGATCTCTGGGTGCAACACAAGACGTATCATTATTATGAATCAGCTGCTTAAATAAATCAGAGGGTGAAGTTGGATGAAAGCTAAAAAAACAAGTGATAAGAATCTTTAGTCAAACTGCTGTTTTCAAAGTCAAGAATGAGCCTGTACCTGAGTACTGTATCATGCATGATGAGTCATGCATAATTCTTACAATAATTATACTATAATAAGTTCAATAAAGACATGTATATGTGAGTTCGATAAACCACATTTTATATTCAATATTCCTATTTTCAATTCAATCTTTAACCCTAAAGTTAGTCCCCCTAAGTCCCCCTAAGTCCCCCCTAAATACCCCTTGTACCCCCCTAGAAAAGACAAAAACAGGTCTATTGTGGGTCTCAGAGGGTTAATTGTCATTGTGAACTTTTTTTTTTCTACCAAAAATGTACAAACGGGCTGTGATATGAAGCTGTATAGGTTTGATTCTGTGTCATTCTCGGGATTTTTGTTGTTGCCCTTTGTTTTCTGAGTGTTTTTGTCTCGACGTCAGAACATCAGCTGTGCACGTTGCTGCTGAGCACCTTTCTCCATTCTGGAAATGTGCCGCATCATTCACTGACTTTTCCACTGTGTCCTCGGGGCAGAGCCATTTACAGCGCCGAGCTGTTGTCTGGCCTGTGGACGCATCGATTCGGCTCATATTTCTGCAGTGATGGTGCCCTGAGGCGAGGAGCAGGAGCTAATGTCTGACTTAACAACCTGAGCCGAACGGCTCGCTCGCAGGGGCAGAAAAAAAGAGATGACAGTGATAGGCAGAAACCATGACGAGCAGACAGTTTGTATAACTCTGTTCACATGAGCTCAGAATATCTGCTGCAGCTGAATCAACAAGAAAACACACTGCTGGGCTTTCTGCTCACAATGAGGACTTGCTTATTTTGTTTGTGTGCATGTGTATTAATGTGCAGTAGGCAAGATAAAAAGCTTTATTGCAGTGCATGCTAACTGGATGCTATAAAACAAGATAAAGACTGATATGCTGTGTGTGATTCAGGCTGTATTTACTAGATGAGAAGAACCTCCTAAATGTCAGCCTTTCAGGAACTGAGCTGCCTCTTTAATGATTTTTAGCTTGATAACCATGTGTTTATCCACAGACTGGGGGTTGGGGGGCAAACTGCTTTGTCAGAAATACAACAGAAGAAGAACAAATGTTTTAGATGCTTTCAGAGATGATTAATTTGCATTCAGTTTGGTTCATATCAAAGTCAGAAATCATCTTAAGATATCTGCTTCTAAAATTTCTGAAAAGAATTTGCTGTGGACATTGATTGTACACAGAGGAAGCTTGATATAAGCTTTAGGGTTGCCAAGTTGGGAAATTTAAGGTGAAAATCATGAGGTTTAAGCGGTTAGTGCTTTAAAACTGGAAAATGATTTCAGTATAAAAGATAAACTCCTTTTGAAAATGCTACATATTCTTTTATTGAACCCTCTGCCCTTCATATCAACGTGTTTGTCCGTGATAAACATCACAACCTCAGGTTTTTATTAGACGTGCGGTTCTGCTGCACTTTGACCGCTCATCTCCTGCTGTGTTCTCACTCTGTAGCTCTGCAATTTGCTTTTTGTGTTTTTTATCTGAGCTGAGGCTAATTCCTGCAGCCTGGACTTAGCGGGGAAGAACTGAAGTGGAACACAAATAGAATTTTGATGATGAACCTGCTGCATCAAAAACACACGGGTGCATAATTAAAAAACAAAACTCTCTTTTAGATGTTAGTTTGAACCAGGCAAGAAGAAAGGGCAGTTAGACGACAGCAGTCTGAAGGAATCTTTTCCTTTTGGATTGAATTACTGGAAACAGGAGATGCTGAGAGGCTGAAGCGAAAGGGATAAATCGATTCCATTTAGGCACGTCAATAACAGGCTTAAAAGAGCATTGTTCAATAAACACAGCTGATTGATCGGTTCAATAACTACACATATCGCAGAACTACAGACATCCTGGTATTCCCACCTCGATCATATTGATGGATAAAACACATAAAGGTCTACTAAGTGGACCTGATGAGGAAATAGTTTGTATATATGTTGTCATAAAGGACATCATTAAAATCAGCTGATCATCGTCTGCTGTCTCTGTATCATTGGTTCATTGATGCATCATCTGTGCAGCAACCAGCTGACTAACATCCAGTCACATTCATACAAATGTTGTTGGTCGCCTTTATACACTGTCACTTCTCACTATTACTCTGCTGATTCTTAATGCCAATGCTACTTGCAGCAGGAACTTTCATTTTTCAGCATTTTGCTGTATTGAAGAAGACTTGAAACTAGCGATTGAAACCATAAACTCATATTTACAATGATTACTGTGGTAATAAACCAAGTGAGAAGCTAATTTTCTCATAGACTTCTATACAATCGACTATCAGAAGAGTCGCCCCCTGTTGCCGATTAGAAAGAATGTTTAAGGCACTTCCACATCGGCTTCACTTTTCAGACCAAGAGGTTGCCGCATGATAAGCACACTTAATTTTCAAAATAAAGTATGGTACTTAGACCATAGCCAAAATGCTGTCCAAACAGACCCAAACAGAGAAAGAACAGCAACACATCAGCTCGGTGGCTGAGTGGTTCAGACACATGACCATATACAGCAACCACAACATACCCGTTTCAGCTCCATCTGAGGAACTTTGTTGCATTTCTTTGTTCGCTCTCTCTCACCTCGTGTTTCCCATCAACCTCGACTGTCACTATCAATCAAAGCTAACAATCCCAAAATACAGAAAACAATGCTAGTTACTTTTCCTGCAGTTCACACTCTGATCAGAGCTGATACAGTTTGCCTGGATACACTTGGGTATTTAGATCTTTTCTCATAGCAGACATTCTGACATGTCATAGCAGAAAAAGCTCAGGGTGTATTTAATAACATTGATGCTGGCTGCAGTTCTTGGTATTGTGCGTGCTGGCGCATTGAAATAGCTTACCGGAACTGAGCCATTGTTAATGTCATTAATCCCACCTGTGCTTTACCTCCTGTAACAAGTCAAAATGTCTGCTGTTAAAAAAGGTCTATTAGACATATTGAGACCTGAGACCTGCGGAAACACAGCAGAACCCTGCCAGACCTGATGACTCTGAGGCCCTGTCTGCACGTATACACATATTTTCAAAAACATCTGTGTTTTGGCCTCCTGTCCACACGCAAACAGTCTTAGGCTTTAGGAGTTTTGGGTTTTGAAAACGCCTTCTGAGGTGCAGATTTTAAGGAGACATTAAGCAGCAACTCCACCTCGTCTGCACGATTATGGCCAAAATGATAATCATAATTATTTTAATCGATATTGAGATCATTTGATTATTCATAGATTTTAGGGACGAAATATTTTTATTGCAATTTCACATTTAAATAAACAGAGCGCTGCTTTGTGTTGTGCTACATTCCAACCATTAAAATCAAAATGTTATTCTTTTACTTTGTTATTGCCATCTATACTGGTTATTTGCATAAAAACACACAATTCAAATAATTAGGAAATAAATTATTGTATTTCATTTAACTATGTTTAAAAAAAATCTTGGCATTAGTAGTCCTAATTATATATCATAAGCTGCTTAGAGCTAGAGTTAGGAAGTTAAACAGGTTCTCTCTCTATTATCTATTTTATATTCCTGTGAAAACATCTCCTTCAAACAACTGGATTTATTCAAGTTTCTCACCAAAAACTACATTTTACAAGATAACATTTGAACGCATCATGACAACGTTATAATTTACCATCGCTCAGTAGTCATTTGTACTGAGTAGAGCTTGAACGCATCATAATGTAACTCAATGGAACCTCCATTAACTCAGCTCTTCAGCTCCGTATTTTCAAAAATATCCATATACATGTAGACAGAGCCTGAATATAGGGTCAAGAGTGGACTTCTGAAAGCATCTATCTTGTAAGATGCAGAGGAAACATCTCACAAAATGATTAAGTTCCCCAGTCATATACTTTGAGATGAACTGCAAACTAAACGTACAATGAAAGTGACCAACATTTACTCTGGTGACTCACCTCGGCCGTCGTTCTGAATGTCAGAGATGATCTGGGAGTAGTTGACCGGCTTGTTCTCTTCAAACACTCTGTCAACGCGTGTCATGTTGATGTTCTTCAGCTCGGTGTACAAACCCTCCACGGCAAAGTAGCATGGCCGATCGTCCACCTTGTTGTCACTGAACATGAGCACCACGTGCTCCCGCCAGCCAAAGTGCTCGCAGATCCGGAGGGCAAACTTCCCGAGCTTCTTGTGCGTGGGGCCTGTGTTGGTGATGGACGGGTAGATTCCGCCGTAAAATGCGACGGCCGGGGCGCCCGCCGTAACCATGGGAACGTCCCAGTGTGTGGTGAAGAGGCCAACAGGGGAAGAGGTGTAGGAGCAGCCAGGACCGATGAAAGCCCACGGGTCGTACGCAAACTTAAGGTCCACAGCCATGAGCGGGGCGATGGACTCGGAGCAGATGCTGTCATTGTTTTCGCTGTTCTTGAAAGCGTAGGTGAGGTTGTGGTCAGGAAGCAGGGTGGGGTCGGCGTTGACGTTTTTTATGGCTCGCTCCAGGGCGGGACCGATGCGAGGCCAAGCCCACGGGTAATCTGTGTTGCTCTGTGGTAAAATGACAGCCAGCATGATGTTCTGTTTCGCCCGGTGTTCATGGTGCCCTCGGGTTTGACGTCTCAATCTGCGGTGTCGAGATGATCGCCCAGTGACCGGCTGTAGGTCGAGCAGAACCAGCAGAACCAGCAGGAGAGAGGTGCCCTTCTTCCAACAGGCCATCCTCCAGCCCAGCAGGTAGTCCACTTCCACCACGGCTGAATAATTGATCTCCGTAAACTGTAGACACACACAAGGGAGACATTAACTAAACATGCAACATGAGGTCCTGTTTGCTGAGCATGGAGAATGATGCGTACTTCCTCCTGTAACTAAAATCTAATAACATAGTCAGGACACCGAGACCTGCTTTGGTTGGTCATGGTCGAATTCACTGTAATCATTTTGTCTACGTCAGTCCTGAGTGGCTTTTGTGTGTTTGGGGCCATGCTGAGTCGTGAGAGAAAAACTCCCCGAAGCTGCAAAATGAGAGGACAATTTTCCTGGCAGACATGCCCACCTCATACAACACAGAGTTAGCGTATAACACTGAAGGTAATGAGTGTTTTCTCAAGTTCAGCCTGCCCACATGAACATCTCAGACTGGGGGAAACGCATGGTCATCCTGTAATAAAAAATAGAACAAAAAACTTGAAATATATGCTCCAACATTTGATATCCACCTAAGAATGGACAGATTTAATAACAGACACAGCTATGTTAACTGACTGATGACAAAGTTTTTTTAATGTCTGTTTTGAAAATGATGCATCCAAGAAATATGTAAAAATTCAACCACTGATTTAGATATTCCAATAATGTACCTGTCTGTATCTGTACATTTTAGTTAGTGTTATACAAGAGGCAGCAGGAGTCACCAAGATATTATTTGTTATTAAAAGTAAAACAGTATAACCAAAAGGTCACTTTAATTAATTTAAAAGGGACTGTTAGTAACTTCTTACACTTACACTCTTATAAATCATTGCAGGTTGGTGTTTCCTATGCGCACTTGCGTGTGGCTACGCTGTTCCAACACAAACTACACAGAAGCACCAAAACCGCAAAGTTATAGCTAGTGAAGCCCGTCTTGCAAAACAGTGTCAACTAATCCAGCTCCAGCCTCCCAACCGCGGCCAGAAGACACAGGGGAGACCGTAGCTTTGGTCTCCAGGGCTGGAGTCGACGCTGCACTCTGCTCCTCTGCCTGCCTGCCTTCAGTCACACACCGCGCTCGTTCTCACTCACTCCACCTCTCACGTGCATGCGCGCACACTACACACAGCAGAAGAGTAACATTATCGTCTCCGACCAACACTCCGGTGTCTCCCCTGTTCCTTCTGACACGGTCGGGAGGCTGAAGCAGGAAAACACAATAACAGCATCGATTCATGGAGAGACATTTGTCTGGTCAGCTAACATTACTGCCAAACAGGTGAAATATAGAGTGATATTGTGGTTTTAGCTGACGTTTGTCGCCTCACTGTGTTGATCAATGCTCGTTCATGTCTATGTAGAGCGAGCACAAGCACGAGCGCGAGCAACAGGACGCTGACTTTTGTTGACTTAACGGCCACAGGTGTCGCTGTTAACAAGCCATTTCTGATTCTTACATAGAGACCCTTTAAACTCTGGTTTCCACTGACACAGAACAGCATACAGAGACTGTATTTGAGCTGCAGACACCTGCATGTATTTGGCTCATATTATAATAAAAGCACTACGAACTGGAAAATAATGGGATCTGAATTTGAAAAATAGTGCTCAAGTAAGTGATCAATGACAGTGAGAATTTGAATTCGACCTGAGTCTAATAATCACTGCCATCGCATTGAAAACTATTTCAGTTCTCAAAAGTGGGAAGCAAGCAACTAACTAGGTTGCATTTTAGGTAATACTTTACTCTTAAGATTTTGATTTTTGCACATTTTACTCTGCTGGCTGTTGTTTTTTATTATTCTGCAGAGAAAGATTTTACAAACACACTGCTATGGAGAGCTCATAAAATATAATGCATTGCAATAGATGAGACCTGGACCTGCTACAACATTGAAATACTGCTGCAACAATAAATCATCAATTATTGAACAGTCTTTAGCAGAGCCCGGACAATACTGGATTTTTGAGGCCAATGCCAGTTATATTCAAGAGTATAAAAACAATATATCGGCCAATATTTGTTTTGTATCATTAACACCTTAACTTTTATTTTGACCACTATATGTAGTAAGCGGGACATTTTACAAAAAATAAACTTGTTTTGGCAATTTATCAATAAGGCTTTCAAAAATCTGATGGGAGACTTTGGCCAATCACAGGTCATTTCAGAGAGAGAGCGTTCCTATTGGCTGTGCTCCGGCTGGTGGGCGGTGCTTGATATTTCCTCAACAGATCTCAACATGAATGCCAGATCACAAACTTTCTCATTTTACAGCTAAACAGTACACTACAAGACGTTTCTGAAAACATTTGAGGAGAAAAAATAGGCATTACAGTAACAGAATATTGATTCATATTTTATCAAATATTTTAAAGCCTGAAAACAGAGCCATGAGGAGGTGCAGAAGTCTAGTTTTCTCTCAGAACACTTGAATTACAATATGCTGAAAGGTTATTATGGAATTGTTCCCCAATGATGCAAACAAAATTCTGCCTACTGAAGCTTTAACAAATATTGCAATTTTAACAAATGCTGCATGTCGGCACTATTGCAATTTCGATAATTTCAATTATTTGGGCTGCCCTAATCTCATTTTCATATCATTCGAAATTAACAACAAACCCTTCTGTTATGTCGAGAGACTTTCTCATTAGCCTATTACAGAGAAAGCTTGTTAAAACAATAAACTTTTCTCATTAACAACAATGGGCTTCTGTATCATCATTCATTTTGTTATCAACATTTCATGTATATATTTACAGAATATTCAAATTGCTGGTTCACAGATACAATCCCTGCTGGCAATAAAAGGGTAGACTAGGGTAAAATGCTCCCACCAGGTAAGAACCTCCCTCCCCCTTTTTATTCCCCTTCCAATTACTATATAAAGCCAATTTTCATTTCATCTCTTTTCTTGGATGGTAGTAGCCTTGATAATCTTTGAATAGCATCGAAATAATTTTACTGGTGGGAGGAAATTAAAAGAAGTGGTTTTGAGGTAATTTCATGTAATATTCTGACAGTACAAAATAAGCCTGTGGGGTTTTTATTTATTTGTTTTACAAGGATTTACACATTAAAACTTTTATTTACTGTTAATATGAGAATGGAGAGTGGTCCATTATTTGAACAAAATTACTGTACTGTGTACTTATTATTTTGTTATTTTCACTATTTTAAAGTCACCAGAATGCAGAAAAGAAAGTCTCTGAAACTGTAATGTTTTTGTGGGAGGACCCCCCAGACCCCCCTGGTAATGTGTTATGTAACATTTATGTTGCAGTTAATTTTTGAAAATAAAGATATTATGTATAGATACCAATTTTGCAGAACAAAATGGTGAGGCAAGATCCCACCCCCCTTTCCCCCTTTACGAGATTTTACATTTAGTTTTATAATAAAGTCATAGTCTTTTGCCCTTTAAATGTGTTTACTTGATATTTCTTGTGTACATATTGTATTGATATTCAAATTATATAGCGTTATATTAAAAAAAAAATGTTTGTTTGTTAGTTAATTGTTATTAAAGGTCCCTATCATGCTCATTTTCAGGTTCATACTGGTATTTTGTGTTTCTACTAGAACATGTTTACATGCTGTAATGTTAAAAAAAAACTTTATTTTCCTCATACTGTCAGCCTGAATATGCCTGTATTCACCCCTCTGTCTGAAACGCTCCGTTTTAGCGCATTTTGACGGAATTGCAACAGAATTGCATTGCTAGGCAACAGCTTGGGTCCATGTTTACTTCCTGTCAGCTGATGACATTCACATACACGGCAACCAGGAATAAACTGGGACACATTTAGAATGTTGACGTTTAAAATTGTGTAAATGGTCTTAATATTGTATATTCGTGACATCACAAATGGACAGAAATCCTGACGGCGTGTTTCAAATGCAGAGTTTCTGAATACGGCTGTGTGTGTATTTTCCTGTGGTTTGAATGTTTCGATACTTTTACAGTATTTATATAGGACTTAAGCCTGCTTTATAATAAAACAAATACATGAAAATCTCCCTTTTTTATAATATTGGACCTTTAAAGCCTGAAAACAGAGCCATGATGAGGTGCAGAAGTCTAGTTATCTCTCAAAACACTTGAATTACAATATGCTGAAAGGTTATTATGGAATTTTCCCCCAATGATGCAAAACAATTCTGCCTACTGAAGCTTTAACAAATATTGCAATTCTAACAAATGCTGCATGTCGGCACTATTGCAATTTCGATTTGTTAGTTAATTGTTATTAAGGTGCATGGGCATCTTACCCCATCAAGCCTCCATACATTATTGCATCTTTGTGAAGGACAAGCTGCTGGAAAGCATCAATTCCCTCCAGACAGAAACATGCAGGGTCAAACCTCTCAAATGCAAATCAATCAATACATCCTATAAAACATGATATCACTTAGAAATGGACTTTCTTCTCTCTTACCTCAGTGGGTGTCTGGTTTCCTCTTCATCGTTCTCTGTAAGTTTTTGCTGATTTTAAACGTGGAAACTAGCACACATGTCCGCGTAAAGGTGCGTTACTGTGACAGCTCCTCTTGTCTGTTTAGATGGAAGAAAACGTCCAGAGAATATGCCTGATTTTACACGTTTTATGGTCGAAAAATGATTAAAGTGAAATGTCAGTCGATGTATATTTTCACGGCAGTCCTTTAGGAAAGTAAGCTTCAGGGGAAATCACGTTTGAAAGTTTAAAAATGCGTAATTGTAAAAAAAAAAAGATACCCCATGATTGAAAGCCAACGTGTCCGTCATCACACTGACGTTGTTCACCTGTCAGCGACAAGAGTGTGTTCAAAAAGTAATAATCCACCATGAAGAGTGAGATGTTAACGCCAAACCATTCAGATTATATTTAAATCCTGCAGGTGAAGTCCTTTAAAACACGTTTTAGAAGAGTTCTCAGCTGCTTTCTGATCCTACAGGTGAATCTCTCCACTTCAGTCAGGTTTTTAAATCCATCCGCAGGTGTAAAGATAAACTGTGAGTGGTGTTGTTGTTAGTGAGCTGCTGTTTGACTGAGAGAGAGAGACTGACTGACTGACTGGTGGTGTGTCTGGGCGGAGAGCTGCTGGAGAGAGAGAGAGAGAGAGAGAGGGAGAGGGGGGGATGGAGGGGAGGAAGGAAGGAAGGAAAAGTGAGAGAGAAGAGAGAGGAAGGAAAGGGCATGGAAAGGTGGAAAGAGAAGGAAAAGAGAGGAACAATTGACGGAGATGTATAGAAAAAGAAAGGAAGGAGAGAGGAAAGGAGGAAAAGAAGGAAAGGAGATAAGGGAGTTTAGTTTATCACTGCATTAAAGGTCCTATATCATGAGGAAAATAAAGGGTTTTTTGAACATTACAGCATGTAAACATGTTCTAGTAGAAACACAAAATACAAGTATGAACCTGAAAATGAGCACGATATGGGACCTTTAAAGGTCAGTCTACATATTGGTATTTCTCTGTCCAGTATACAGTGTAACAGTCTCTGTCAGCCTCTAGCAGTGTGTTTCAGAGTCCTGCTCAATCCCTTTGCCCCCATTGTGTTTTCCTGTCATTACATTTTATAGCATGTGTTATCTTCCATCAGTGCAGGTTGAGGATTATCTTGTTCCATCATGGCTGTTCCCTTTACAAGCATTCTTCAGATCAATAAAAACAAATGCCAACACGCAATTAAAAAGGAAGGACAGTGCTGCTGCTGCTAACATCACTGTGTAGGCTACATTCCACCAGCTGGCTTTTATACAAACTGCATTTGTAAAGAATGGGACATATTGTATAAAACATTCAAGTAATATGTTTACCTTGATAAATATCATGTCAACAATCTACTGCTGTAGCCTCATTTTTACTATACAGACATGAACCTCCTAAATGTCCACAAGGACAACCTCCTCAATTACCACAAGAACCACTACAGGGCCCCTAAAACCTCCTCAATGACCACAACAACCAATACAGGGCCCCGAAAACCTCCTAAAAGACCTCAAGAACCTCCTCATTAATTAAAACCTACTAAAGAACCAATACAATCACCTAAGTCACCTAATTAATGTATATATTGTGATGTTTTCATTTTGTCTAATGTTGTTTTATTGCACTAGTTATATCTACTGTGTGTTCTAATGTCTTGTATCGACTTGCCTTCTGTCGCTGCCTCTTGGCCAGGTCGTCAGCGTAAATGAAAATTGGTTCTTGATTTATCTGGTTAAATTAAGGTAAAAAAGACCCCTAAAACCCCCTTGATGACCACTAGAACCTCCTAAAGGACCAAAGCACATCCTAAAAGACCTCCAGAACCTCCTTAATAACCACAAGACGCACTACAGGACCACTACAACCTCCTAAAGTACCACTAAAACCAACTACTGGACCTCTGGAACCTTCTCAATGAAACCTAAAGGACCAATACACTTACCTAAATGACCCCTTCCTCCAATGGCCATTAGAACGTCTTATTGGACCCTCTAAGTAAAACCCCACAGTAAGTGTCACAATTCAAAGGAACCAATGCGGACACATGCAGGGTGGTTGAATTACAGGGACTTTGTCTAAGAAGACAACAGTTCAACAACAAGGGGAAGAAAGGAAGCTGGTGACACACTGGCAGCAGGTCAACAACACAGGGAACAGGCAGACGTACACAACAAGAACAGAAGTAGGATACTGACAGGTAGGGATTGCTGAAATACTGTATGCTGGCATGCTGCAACACTGACAACCTGGTCCTGGAGCACAACGAGGGAATTTAGGTTCAGGTGTGCAGCGAGGAGCAGAAGCAGGTGACTGTCAAAGGGCAGAAGACTCTGGGGACATCTGGTGGACAAAAGGGGAACCACAGAGCTCCCAAGTTCCTTAGAGCAGTGGTTCTCAACCTTTTTCATGTCAAAGACCCCTTAATTGGTACACATCATTTCACAGACCCCCCATTTGATAAGATTTAGATTCAGGGACCTCCATCTGAAAACATTTTGGTTATACTAAGACCAGAATTCTATAGTTGTCAACACGGTGGAAGGGAAACCTATGATCAGAATAGTAACTCTTATGACTCTTACTCACATTGGGCTCACTTCTATAGTGAATTAAACACTGAAATATTCCCCATTTAATGGGGGCCCCCTGGAACTCCCTCAAGGAGCCCTGGGGGTCCCCGGACCCCTGGTTGATATGTCTCATGTAATTGATCCTTTTTTACTTGTGTTTCCTTGTTTTTTTTGCATATTGTAGTAGCATTGTTGGAGGGAGCACAAGAAATGTCATTGCCAATGACTGCTCCACTGTAATTGTTGTGCATTATGACAAAGACATTCAAGACTTGAATTGATAAAGGCTAGAATTTTTACTCTGAACCACAAATGTCAACCTCATGGTGGCACCAGAGTAAAAGTCAAAGAATCAGAAGTAAAGGCTCAAAGATCTCAGGAGATTAAAAGTAGAAGAAATAATCTGTAAATTCAGACAGATCCCTCCTTGGATGGCTGGTGGTGAGGTGGTAAAACGGCAAACCAAAGTAACAATTGATAGAAAAACAAAGGACAATAAATCCAATATAATCCAAGCCCCTATAATATCAAGTCTCGCGAGACTTAAAGTGTCAACACGTCTGCGGCTGCACATCTCATTCGAAAACTTGACCGCTGACCTCAAGATGCCCATTTTATGATAATCACATGCAGTTTGGGGCAAGTCATTTTAAATTTTCATTGTACCTTTAAGGTACATTTTGAACACGTAAAAAAAAAAAAATGATTAATGGTGATTAATCATGGACAATAATGTGATTAATTGTAATTATATATTTTAATCCTGATTTAATTGACAGTATTATAACTACATTTCAATATATTTTATCAATTTATTTATTTATTTAGCGAATGCAAAGTCCTTGAGCCATGCAGTTGCCTCCTGGTCTGCTGTATGGAGGGTGTCTAACCCTCCTTTTAGACTGTGGAGCGGGCAAGCTTCAATGATGTGTTCCATTGTTTGCACCTCTCCACAGGCACACAATGGGCTTGGGCTGCTGCCCCATTTGTGAAGGCTGGCCAAGCAGGGGCCATGTCCGGACCTGAATCTATTAAGAGTTGACCACTGTATCCTTGGCAGGTTGGTGCCAGGGACCTGTTGGGTGGGGTCTGACACCAGATGTTTGTTTGGGACATCCTTGGACTCCCATTCCTTTTCCCAAGCTGATTGGGTGGTGAAGTCGGCTGGTGGGGTATTCTTCCATATCGGTCGTCTAGATGGAAGACGGGCAGTGGGTGGGTTGAAGATGTCTGCATGGATTGGTAGATGATTTTATCAATAATATATATTTTATCAATATAAAAAAAGCACAAGTAGAATCAAAAACATTATTTTTTTGGTTTAAAACGAAAAAACAATGGTGTTTCCGTTTTTTTTTGTTTTTGATTACAAATGAATCATGGATTATCCCATGATACCCAGACCCAAATTGCCTACATTTCCCAGAAACCCCAGATAACATCAAATCTCGCGAGACTTAAAGCGTCAACCCGTCTGCGGCTGCGCAATATCATTCGAACTCTGTCACTGTGAGCGGAGCGACGCCGCTGAGCAGAGAGAAAGAGAGAAAGACAACGCAGCTAACAACACACACACAATGGCGACCACGGCGACCACGGCAGGCGGGACGGGCTCAGGCTCCGGCGGACCGGCCACCGGGACCCCGCCGACCGCGGTGGGACGGAAGAAAGACGGCGGTCCGTCCACTAAATACTGGGAGAGTTCAGAGACGATATCTCAGCTGGAGTCGGTGCGGCAGTGGATCGGGAAGCACTACAAGAAGGTGAGCTAAGCTAAGCTAACTAGCACTGGTTCTCTGTAACGGCCCGCGTCCTGCTGGCACAATGGAGCTAACAGAGCTAGCTGCTGCTGCCACACTACACTAACTAAAGCTTTAAGTGTATACTGTTAATACAGACGTGTGTTTGTGAGTTACAGGTGATACCCAGTTAGCACATGTTCGTGTTAGTATGCTGCAAAATACTCTAACTTTACCTGAGCAAAAGATGTTTATCTATTAGATAGATCAACCTTTAGTTAGCTAGCTGCTCCTGCAGAGCCCTTACTAATAACACACTCAGAGTGTTTACAAACGAGCAGCAGATGGATGTTACAGCTGCTGCAGATGTTCACTTTATATGTGCAACTTTTCTCAATTCACAAAATATGAAGGTAAACTTCCCATATGTGCTTTTAGAAAAAAGCCACGAGAAGCTAGCAGTCACGGGACACCGTGCAAACTACTTATAATATTACATTGTAGTCAGAAAATACACTTCAAATCATCACTTGTGTGTGTGTTTTGCAAGCCACAGTTGTGTTTTTGTGCCTGAAGAGTGAGCGGTGTTGAGTTTTGTCAACACAACAGCAGACCAGACCTTGCAAGGCTCAATTCACCCACTAAGTTAGTTAAACAAAGACCAAAAGAGATCTCCTGTCTCCTTCACAGCCATTACTAACAACACACTGTGTTAAGCAGATGGATGTTCACTTTATATGTGCAACTTTCTCTCAATTCACAAAATCATCAGATAAACTTCCCATGTGTGCATTTGCAAAAGGCCACGAGAAGCTAACAGTCACGGGACACCATGCAAACTACTCATAATATAACCGCTCCATTACATTATAGTCAGAAAATGAACTTCAGATCATCACTTGTGTGCATTTTGCAAGCGCAGTTATATTTAGTGCCTGCTCAACCTTTAGTGAGCTGGCTAGCTGCTCCTTCAGAGTCCTTACTAATAACACACTTAAAGTGTTTACAAACGAGCTTCAGATGGATGTTACAGCTGCTACAGATGTTCACTTTATATGTGCAACTTTTCTCAATTCACAAAATATGAAGGTAAACTTCCCATATGTGCTTTTAGAAAAAAGCCACGAGAAGCTAGCAGTCACGGGACACCGTGCAAACTACTTATAATATTACATTGTAGTCAGAAAATACACTTCAAATCATCACTTGTGTGTGTGTTTTGCAAGCCACAGTTGTGTTTTTGTGCCTGAAGAGTGAGCGGTGTTGAGTTTTGTCAACACAACAGCAGACCAGACCTTGCAAGGCTCAATTCACCCACTAAGTTAGTTAAACAAAGACCAAAAGAGATCTCCTGTCTCCTTCACAGCCATTACTAACAACACACTGTGTTAAGCAGATGGATGTTCACTTTATATGTGCAACTTTCTCTCAATTCACAAAATCATCAGATAAACTTCCCATGTGTGCATTTGCAAAAGGCCACGAGAAGCTAACAGTCACGGGACACCATGCAAACTACTCATAATATAACCGCTCCATTACATTATAGTCAGAAAATGAACTTCAGATCATCACTTGTGTGCATTTTGCAAGCGCAGTTATATTTAGTGCCTGCTCAACCTTTAGTGAGCTGGCTAGCTGCTCCTTCAGAGTCCTTACTAATAACACACTTAAAGTGTTTACAAACGAGCTTCAGATGGACGTTACAGCTGCTACAGATGTTCACTTTATATGTGCAACTTTTCTCAATTCACCAAAATCATCAGCTAAACTTCCCATATGTGCATTTGCAAAAGGCCACGAGAAACTAACCAAATGTTAGTCAAGGGACACTGTGCAAACTACTTATAATAAAATACTAATAAATAGAAACGCTTCATTACATTGTAGTCAGAAAATAGTTATCAGATCATCACTTGTGTGCGTTTTGCAAGCTCCAGTTGTATTTTGTGCCTGAAGAGTGACTGGCGGTGTTGAGTTTTGTCAACACAGCAGCAGACCAGACAGACATTGTAAGGCTCAATTCACCCACTAAGTTAGTCAAACAAAGACCAAAAGAGATCTCCTGTCTCTTCAGGAGACCTCTTAGTTCTTTTAAATCAAAGCTTAAAACTTTCTTGTTTGCTGCTGCCTTTTATTAAACCAGATAATGATCTTGTACTGCACTAGAGCTTTTATTCTTGTGTGTTATATTCTATTTTAGCTTCTATCCTATAGCTTTTACTTTTAGCTTATTTTTATTTTCTAATCTTTAGTGTTTTTATGTTTTCATAACTGTCTTAATTATGCCTTAATGTTCTTTTGCACTTTGTCGCAATGTTCTTGAATTTTTATGTAAAGCACTTTGAATTGCCCTGTTGCAGAAATGTTCTACACAAATGAATCTGCCTTGCCTTGCCAAAAGCGATCTCCTGTCTGTTCATGCTCCCATTGAAACCCACTGACACACTTTAGCCGGTTATGTTGAAGAAATCAATCATCTTAAATAAACTATAGATGAGGAATTGTGGCTGCAGTTTTGGAGACTTAGTTAAATACACCTGGAACTAAACACGTAAACATGCTTCTGCACAAATGCTAACCCAGATACTTGAGTTGAGTTTGTTTATATGATATCATCGTAGCTAAAACAGCTAAGTTGGATGTGTTTTAAGGCTAGAAGTGGATCTCCTTGATATTAACCTCATTATAAATAGACCGGGTCTTGTGTCACCTTTTCCCCTGTTTAGTTTGGCTTGTCCTTTATTTTCATAGTCAGTTGTTTGTGACGAATTGCGCGGCTCTAGATGTGTGTGTATATGTTTCACTGGTGTGTGTTTGTGTGTGTTAATGACTGTTTATATCTGTGCTTGGTCCCAGTATGTCCAGAATGACTCCCCCTCCAGTAAATCCTTGGCGGGCCTGGTGGTCCAGCTGCTGCAGTTCCAGGAGGACGCATTTGGACGCAGGGTCAACAATCCGGCTCTTACCAAACTTCCTGTAAGCACAACACACTCATATTTTGTATTTCTATTAAAACCACATGCTTTTTGTGGTGTTTGTGTCCTGTGGCATTTATGAAATTCAGAGATAGTATATCCATAGTGCTGAAGTCATCCTCATTGTTTCTCTTCTATCTTCAGGCCAAGTGTTTCCTGGATTTCAAGGCAGGAGCTGCTCTCTGTCACATCTTGGGGTCGGTCTACAAGTTTAAGAGCGAGCAGGGGTGGTGAGTTGACTTGTGGTAACCTCCATAGAAAGACTTGTGTTGTTGACCTTAACTTTAACCCTTGTGTAGTGGTATTGGCTTTGTCATGCTTTCACTCTCTTGTTGTCACTCTTAAAAAAACTCTACGTTTGCAGCTGCTGTTTGTATTGTACTGTATTGCTGCAACCACATCTCATTGTATGTCTTACTGTTCTTTGTTCAGGCGTAGATTTGACCTGCAGAATCCTTCCCGGATGGACAGGAACGTGGAAATGTTCTTAAATGTAGAGAAGAACTTGGTCCAGGTACAACTCATACCCTTGCTGCTTTGATGAACAGTTCAGTGTCCCAATTAGCACTGTCTGTTGCAGTCTGCAGATGTTCTTTATGTATTTATGTGAATAAACTTTCTGGTTCTAACTTAATGTTTCTGTGCTTTTAGAACAACTGCTTGACCCGACCCACAGTCTTCCTGTCAACGGACATCGAGCAGAAACAAGCCAGTAAACTCAAAGACATCATCAAAAGGCACCAGGTGAGCCCAAACCTACTACGTCAAACTAGCCAAAGAAATGATTTGTCTGTGAATTAGAGAAGGGTTCTTTCTAATGACAAACTCTGTTAATCTGTGTCTTTGGTTGTTTAATATTATTTTCTCCACTCTGTGCTCTCCAGGGCACCATTACTGATGACAAGTCAAAGGCCACCCACCACATTTACCCCTCTCCATCCCAACAAGAAGAAGGTAGGGTTGAATTATCTGTAATGCACGGATTAGGTCAATAACCACATACTATTTAGGGTTAATTTTCTCCCACATGCAGTATCTTTAAAACCTAAAACTAGTGTTTTATTTATTGTATCAATGAAAAAAGTGAGTCGTTTGTAAAAATATAAATACAGTTATAATACTCCAGTGTTTTTTATAGTTTATTGGTCAATGTGTATATTTGTATCAGCATTGGTTTGTGTGTGTTGCAGATGAGTGGCTTCGTCCTGTCATGAGGAAAGACAAGCAGGTGCTGGTTCACTGGGGTCTCTCCCCAGACAGGTGAGCAGAGAGGACGAGAAAGAGATTTTCTAAAGCCTGAAAACAGAGGTCTTCTGAAGGGGCTAAACAGACCCAACATATATATTCCATTTAAAAGTTTAACTGACTTCTATGGGAGCAGATTGATTTGAACAGACTTTCAGATTTCCCAAAGTAATTTTAAAAACAGTGCTATACTAACAGTTCTGTAGAATATTTCTGCTTCAAATTGTGTTTTTTTTTTTTTATTCAGATTTTTGCAATACTTTTTTTTTTCTTCATTTTCTTGCAATTTTTCATATTAAACCATTCAGTAAATTTCCTGATTTTAGTGTTTTGATCCTTTCTATACCTAATAACTAAATCTATTTCAGGCTTGTGTTTTAGTCTTGGAGACAGCATGTCAGTTCATCAATGATGTACTTATCGCTGAATTAAAACAGATCAGCACACCAAATAGCTCTCGTTAGGACTTTTATTGCCGTGTCACTAACGAGAGCTCTTCAGTGTGCTGACCTATCTGTTTTAATTGTTAGATATTTCTTTGATCCAGCACCGCCACCTATCTAACCAGACACTGGATGGACGTGTCTTTCTTATTGCTTCTTATTGTACTTATCACTGACCCATGGCTGTTTTTTATTCTATTAGTTATGATACCTGGGTATCAGCCGGCGAGGTGGATGGGGATGTGGAGGACCCACCCAGCACTGACAGGCCATGGAAGGTGAGCAATAAAAAGTACAAGCAGAGAAGGAACTTTTAGCAAGTTCAACATCTTTAAACCAAAATGGAAAAATAACTTTGAATTTCTAACCTATGGGGCGATTGTCACAAAAAAACTTCCAGTGAAATAATAGTTAGAGCGTCTTTAGCTTCTGTACTGTGACGTATTCCCCAGTTCTAGTAGGATAAACAACAAATAATAAACGATCAGCACACTGAGATTCGATCATGTTGAACAGCGTGCCTCAACCTCTGTCTCCCTTTCCCACTCAGGTCCACGCCAAGTGGGTTTTAGACACGGATGCCTACAATGAGTGGATGACTGAAGAAGACTACGAGGTGGACGAGAACAAGAAGCCAGTCAACTTCCGTCAGAGGATCTTCCCAAAGGAGGAGGAGGTAGGTGATTGTGCTGTGTGTTTGTCCGTCCCGGTCCCAGAAAATCCTGGGTCTGAAAGTTTTCGAGCCCCTGCTGTTTGTCGTTGTTGTATGTCAGCAGCAACCACATGATAACATATAAATATTTGTTTTAACTAACCAACAAAAGACACTGAATGTTCAAATTGGCTGTTCATGAACATATTGGTCATGAATTCTGTACCGTATGGAAAGTTGGCGGTGGAAACATTTGAAAATTAGTCTGAATGCCGATTTGTGAAGCATGTTTTTGCTGCAAGTCTGTGTTTTGTTGCATGTGGCTGTGTTGTTGTTCTCCTTCGTCTGTCCTGTTGTCCGTTTCTTGCCCATCCTTTCTAAGCCTTTCCTCACTCTTTGTCTCCTTCTAATGTATTCAGGGTTTCTGTCTGTTTGGGAAAATGATTTTGAACAATTTCCAGAATTTAATAATCAGAACAAATGCTGGTAAATTAGTAATGTAGGTTTACTAGCCACACATTACTTTGCCTCACAGGCCAAAAGCTTTCCTGTGACTGCAGTTAGATGCCATGTGAAGGATTCATTAAGAAGGACATTTAGTTCTTGTTTAAAAATTACACTACATCTTTTTGTCTTGTTCTATTCACTGACACCTGATGGAAGTACTCACACATGTTTCCAATAACATTTAGCCAACTGGCCCTGCAGATGTTTCAATGCTCCCACCTGATTGGAGGCTTATCAAAGGCCTGTTTGATTCAGAGTCTCTCCTTTACAGACATGCCCACTTTATGATAATCACATGCAGTTTTGGGCAAGTCATCGTCAAGTCAGCACACTGACTGCTGTTGTTGCCTGTTGGGCTTGCGGTTTTATGATTGGAGCATATCTTTTATGCTATGCAGTACCTGTGAGGGTTTCTCGACAATATTTGTCATTGTTTTGTTTTTTATTGATTTCCCAAAAAAATATATATATATTTATTAATTATTTGCAATTAATCGCAATTAACTATAAACATCATACAATTAATCCGGATTAAATATTTTAATCGATTGTCAGCCTTAATGTGAACTAAGACGATCTACCACTACAAAAGATGGGTTTGTTTTCTAAAGATAATTTATGGTAGGGCTAACAAATATTGTACCTCCTGCAATTGTGCCGTGCAATAGGCCGTATTGTAATTTCGATTAAAATTTTGGTTAATTGTGCAGCACTAACTCAGAGGCAGATAAATCTTTCACCACAATGCACAAATCATGAAGTGAAGGTTTGGGTGAAAGAGAAGCTACTTTGAGATAGAGGACAGTATACAGGAACCCTAGTTGTCTCCTCCACCTCCACGGCATCCTCCCCCCTCCCCGCCGTTGTTCTCCCACCGCTTCCCCTCCTTGTGTGTGCAACCGTTCCATCCTCTCATTCTGCGGCTCTTTCTCTCATCCTCCATCCCTCGCTCCCTGCGCTGCACGGGTTTGTTCTGATCAGTCTTCCCGTACACCCGATCGCAAGGAGCGCAAGGCCAACTCTGCCAGCAAGAAGAGGAGGCGCTCGCCCTCGCCACCCAGCACTCCTGCCGAGTCCCGAAAGAAGGGAGGAAAGAAGGGGTAAGGAGGCCAGTTTTTAATATTCCCCTTTATAGCCAGAGGAAGAGCAAATAATTCAAGTTGTAAGATTGAATAAATGTAGCAGATAGGACTCAGTAATTTCCCTAAACAACTAGGCACTGTTTTTAGTGAATGTAAATAAATAAATAAGAGTAAATAGTGCATTTGTTGGGGACTATTTTAACCGGCAGATAAATACACATTTGGTGCTCTAGTGAGTATTTTTGCCAGCAAGGCAGTGTATGTGGGACTGACTCCAATTAAACTACAGTTGCCATATTCATGGTAATGGAGGAAAACGTTACCCAGTCCAACAGTGTGGCTCATTGATGTGTTTTTAATAGTTCTTGGACTTTCATTGGTAGTTTTTGAGTTTTTTTATAGGGGTGGTGGCAAAAACAAAAATGTAGAATATCACCAGACATATTCTATCGAATGTCACCAAAGATGTCTATGCACTTGAAACCGAAAATAAATAATACAATGCAAGACATTGGCAGAGAAACAACAGTGTTAAGTCTAAACACACGCTGACTTTAAGTCCTCTGTGCTGATGGTTTTATTGTTTGCACAGCTAAAGATGTTTCAGGAAGCTGTCAGAAACAGCTTTAGATGCTTAATCTTAGATATTTAGATATGCTATACTGAATTGCTAAAATAGATTTTTTTGTTGAGGTTTTCCAGTGACATTTAACTGACTTATGACTCTCTCTTTGGTGTCAGGAACCCGGGGCCCCACTGGAAGCGACGGGGTCACAGAGGCGAAGAGGAGGACACAGAGGAGGACATGACCAAGGACCTGGACGACTCCTCGGCTGGTGCCAGCATGGAGGAGGGCAGCGTGTCCAAAAATGGTATGTGTTGATTTTAATACATGATCACTCTGAATGACCAGGTTGAGGCAGCAGTTTGATGAAAATGTCAAAATAACAGCTGTGCCATGAATGTCATCGTACTGGCAATCACAATCATGATCTACTGTGGTCTAATGTGCTGTCCAAGGCCAAAGTAGGAATGACAAACAATAACTGTTTATCATCTTTTCAATGCTTATTTTTATCTAGAAAATGTTGATCACAAATGCAATCAAAAGTTCCCTGAGCCCAGGGTGACATCTTCCCGACTGTTGGGGCAGCTGTGCCTCAGGAGTTATAGCGGGTTGTCCACTAATCAGGAGATCGGTGGTTATATCCATATCGTGGCGGGGCGCCACTAATAAGTCAAAGTCTGTAACAACTAGTGATGAATGAAGCTTGATCTCTATTCTCCTTAAAGATTCCTTTTAAATCCAAAACACACAGTCCTTACTAAAGATGCTCTTTTTAGACCAAGTCCCATCTGGGATGTCCCACTTTAACAAAAATCCCCCCCCACACACACATTCCTCTCGCTCTATCTATTTTAGTATCTTCTTTTGAAAACCAGAGTGCCGGTTAATGCCTCCATGCCCACGGCTAAATTTCAGCAGTCTACGTATTATTACGTATTAATCTTTTTCCTCTTTTCTTCCATACACAGCAAATTCAAAGAAAGACAGTGAGAACACCCCTGTGAAAGGAGGGACATTGGCTGACTTGGGTATGTATTTATAACAGAATTAATCTGTTTAGTTGTGTATAAATTACAGTAATCAATTCAGAAGAACTACTTTTGACAACATTTTAAGATACTTTTCAAATATGAGTATTGGCCCTCGTGATTTAGCTCAACTAAAATCTGATTTTACTTTTTCCAGATGACATGGAGGATGACTCTGTGCTGTCTGGTGGAAAGGTGAGATGATTAATGACTCAGACTTCCTGCTGACTGTTGCTGGCTTCTCAGTCGGTCTGCAGCTACCAGCCATAGACTGTTTATATGGACGACATGACAGCTCCCCAAAAGTGAAGCCAAAACATCTTGATCGCCCCATGGTGGCTGGCTGCAGTATAGGTCATAAGCCTGCCCCCTCCATGTTAGTGAATGGGACATGGGCCAACATGCCAACTATTTTTTCCCATAGATGGTTTCATTTTAGGTAGGTCTTATCACACTGATGTATGTTCAACTGTTCGACGTCATGATACAGCGAACAGTCTATGCTACGAAAAACGAAAAATCACAGTGGATTTTATCTCACAAAAAATGTACTTGACCAAAAAAGGCAACGTTTCGACCCTTCTGGGTCTTCATAAGGCAAATGGTCAACATGACAAAGACCATGGTGTATGTTGTATATACTCGATACATAATCAAGATAAAATGCATCAGTGGTGCCTGAAAGAATCACGAAAAACAGTCACAGTAATTATATATGCCTGGAAAAAGAGAAATGCAGCACAACAAGGCAAACTCGTACAGGATTTAATACAAACAGTCTGATTTCTGTTGCTCCTAAAGTAGTGTTATTATGGTAAGGATGGCCTCTGAGTGAGGCAAACAGAGTTACCATGTTTTTTCAATTCAGTTCAATTAATTTTATTTTTATACAGCGTCAAATCCTAACAAGTTATCTCAAGACTCTTTTCATATAGAGCAGGTCTAGAGTGTATTTTAGGGTAGAAACCTTGGGCAGAACCAGGCTCATGTTTTCAAACACATTGTTGATGTTGAGAAACTTGTAAAGTATCTTTATTATATTATCTCTTGGCACGCCCAGTACTGTTCACTCAGAAGCTGTCATCATCATGGTGACCTGCCTGACGCTTTGTCTCTCTCTGCAGGATGATGAGGAACAGGGCAAAGCTGAAATCAACCGACTGATGGACTCTAGCGAAGACAATGTGACTGAACAGACTCACCACATCATCATCCCCAGCTACGGTGCTTGGTTCGACTACAACTGGTAAGAGCTGGGGAACGAAGATAAACACATTACTACTACTACACACTTTCGGATGTTGCCTTTTTATTTCATGTTGTGATGTAATGAGAACTGAAGGCACAAATATAATGTTCTATAATGCTGTACATCCATTTAGTTTTAAGAAGATTACCGAGGCTTTTGAAGAAGTTATATAAGTTGGAATCTTTTTATTTAGTTTAGTTTCTTTCTTTATTTGACAGGAACAGTGCATATCAATAAATATCAATAATACAGACGTTAAGAATAAAAGCATTGAAAATACAATCAACCTTTGAACAACTGTTAAATAGGGTGTAATATAGCAAATAAGGAGCCACAGTCAATTTGTAATTATGTTAAATCATTGATCGTAAAACCAAATCTTTGATTTCTTTTTCCATTTGTGTTCGGTTCCTGCTAGCATCCATGAGATTGAGAGAAGAGCCCTGCCCGAGTTCTTCAACGGAAAGAACAAGTCCAAAACTCCAGAGATGTGAGTTTATACACACACACACACCCATCATCCACACATTAGTTTTGTCACGATACAAAAATCGTGGTATATCATGCTAATCTCTTTGTGGTTCTCTCGACTCCTCGACAGATACCTGGCCTACCGTAACTTCATGATCGACACATATCGGCTAAACCCTCAGGAGTACCTCACCTCCACCTCCTGTCGCAGAAACTTGACCGGGGATGTCTGTGCCATCATGAGGTGAGAAAATGAAAAAAAAAACTACCGCAGGTTTATATGTGCACTGGTGGTTGTAAAACTCCCCAATAAACAAAGTTCCCGATCCAATGGGAAGGTAAATGCTGTAATTTTAGTCATAGTGATGCAGTCATACCAGAGACTATGCATTCTTAAGGGGGGGCAGTATACTCCATCAGAAGTTCTTGTCAGATGGTCAAATAGCTTCGGAAACCCCCTCCCCCCACACACACTTTTGCAACTTCGGATTGGGAGGGCTGTGCCCAAAATTTCTGTATACCAATAGTCTGACATCCACGCCCACTTCACGCTGTGATTAGCCAGCTGTGCAGAGGCGAGAAAGAAGCCAGCGTGGGAACTTCTGTCAAGCTCTTTTTTTATTTCTTCATGAAACTATTTCTTTGACTGTTAATGTGAACAAAAGAGCGCGACACCAGGACCCACTAGCAAACACCATTAGCTTGCATGGTTCTGTTTTTTTACTTTCTATCCCCGGAACAGGGTGTTGCTCAGTGTAAGACTATTTGTGGTGGTTAAATATTGGTCCGTGGATAGATAAATATTGAAGCAACTGCTCAAACAACTAAATCAGGCACTGTATTAGCTTGGAGGTTTCACAACTAAGGGGTTTCCCACTAAGTGGCATATTGCCCAAAGATAAGAAAATTGTGATGTCTAGCAATAGTAGGCATGTAGTCTGCTGGAAAATTCACTTCAGCATTAACTTTTTATGAATTAATTGAAATAAACGGGACAATTTCTCAAGAGACAGAAATAACATGTAATATGCTTTTGATTTTCTTCTGTCTCCAGGGTTCATGCGTTCTTGGAGCAGTGGGGTTTGGTGAACTACCAGGTCGATTCTGAGAGTCGCCCATTGCCCATGGGCCCCCCACCCACACCCCACTTCACTGTGCTGGCTGACACACCATCTGGCCTCATGCCCCTGAACCACAGACCCCCACCGGTAAGGCCGACTAAAATATACAAGACAGAGTGAGTGAGTGATGGATGGATGAAGGGAGTTTGTAAAATGGAAAAAAGTTGTTTTTCGTTGCTAAACATACCGAAAGACGTATCTACAGGCACTAAAACTACGCAAACATTGTTGCTCATGTGCTGTATTTCATCCCTCTAGATTCCTCCTCAACAGCCAATGCCCAACTTCGCAGACAAAAACAAAGACAAGGCCATCGACCTGCAGAACTTCGGCCTTCGCACTGACCTCTACAACAAGAAAAATTTCAAGGTCGGCACACAACTCGCTTAACGACCCATAATATTTTTTCCACATTATGATTTTATTTCTCTTGAGCTGGTGAGATGATTTCTTAGGGTTTCTAAAAAGGTGAGCGAAGGGGAAAACGGGAAACGGTGATGAAATGGCCTAAGCCTTTTCACATACAGTATATTGGAGGCTATAGGCAAAAATGGATGAAACCCTCTTTGCTATTCTACTTAAAATTCTGCCAACACAAACTCTATCTTTATGTGATCATTTGGTTTTGGTTCCCTACAGGGTAAAGCGGTTAACTCCACCAGGGATTGGACCGAGCAGGAGACTCTACTGCTGCTGGAGGTGAGTCTCGCGGGACATTAGAGGAAAGAAACCTGTTAAAAAAAAAATATTGTGAATATGTTTGCCTGCTGAATGCTGAAACTCAGTTTCTTCTTTCAATGAGCTGTCATAAATATTGATGGAAACATAAGAAGTAACGATTATTTTATTTGTTGATTAATCGATTAGTTGTTTGGTCTATAAAATGTCAGAAAAAAACTATTAGTTAAAACTTTAACCTCATTCACCTGTAGTGTCTCCCCTTAATCTGTTCTTCTGTCGTTCCATCCTTCAGTTGCTTTTATGATCCTGCATACCTCTGAATATTGCCCACTGACAAGATATTATGACTGACTTGTACATTCACTCCCTTCACCTCTTCCAGGCCCTCGAGATGTTCAAAGACGACTGGAACAAAGTGTCTGAGCACATCGGTTCGCGCACCCAGGACGAGTGTATCCTGCACTTCCTGCGGCTGCCCATAGAGGATCCATACATGGAGAGCACTGAGGCCTCCCTGGGCCCTCTGGCCTACCAGCCCATACCCTTCAGCCAGTCTGGAAACCCCGTCATGAGCACAGTAGCCTTCCTGGCCTCTGTGGTCGACCCCAGAGTGGCGTCTGCTGCCGCCAGGGCAGCTCTAGGTGAGAACTTACGAACGGAAGATGAAACTTAAGAGACACATCTTTGAAATCTGTTTGAGCTCTTCCAATAAGATTTTTTGATCAAGTGACAGCCCTAAAATTAATAAATGTCCTCTCTCTGTCTGCAGAGGAGTTCTCCCGTGTGCGTGAGGAGGTGCCAGCTGAGTTGGTGGAGGCTCATGTAAAGAAGGTGCAGGAGGCGGCCAGGAGCACAGGAAAGGTGGACCCCGCTTTCGGCCTGGAGAGCAGCGGCATCGCTGGCACCGCCCCCGAGGAACCAGAAAAGACTGGTGAGTAGAAACACGCGGTTAAGCCAGGTTTCCACTAAATGTTCCCGGGACATTTAGTCTTTTAGCCCAAATTAATGTGAAGTTTTGTCTCACAGCGACGACATATTTACTACTGCATAGTATTTACTGATGTACATTGGATCTAATGAATGAAATGCAGCAGAGGATAATTAAACTAAGAGCATCTGTCTCCACAGTAAATCATCTGTCTGCTGTGTGTGTTTCACCAATCAGCGACGGTCATCCCAGTAAACTCCAACCCAAAGGTTCTGGTATTTTCAGAAAGTATTACCGCCGGCCAGGGCCTTTTTGAGGGATATTTTGGGCCCCATAAAGTGTCCCCGGAACTTAATTTAGTCCCTTGTCCTCAAAAGGTTCTCTAAAGGTTCTCACAAGTTCCTGCGGTGAAAACTGGGCTTTAGTCGTAGTTAAGGTCTCCCAACCAAAACTAGAAGCAGGAGTTGTAGAAAAGGGAAATGTTGTTGTGTCCTATGTAGTGTTATAACCGGTAACTTGATATTATTCATAGGAGGTTTGGCAGTTTTTGTGTCTGTAGCCACTGGAGGGCAGCAGATAGTAGCATTATGACTGCAAGCTATTGGGCAGGGAGAAGCATCTTTGTGTGCGTGTGTGGACACGTTCATGCTAACGGAGGAGTGGACAGCATCATCACTTTGTCTTGTACTCACATCCTTGGTTTTTCCTCCATCTTTGAAAAAATGATGGTCTTTCTTCGCTTAAATATCAGACAGAGATGATCAGTCTGTCCTGACATTTGAAGGCGATACACATATCAGTTTTTACCAACAGGGGGTGAGCAACACAGAAATATTGGTGTGTGTACGTCTGTGTGCCGTACCCAGTGGATTAAAACAACGGTGGCAGATGGGGCAGGGGAGTGGGAGGAGGGGGAGCAGAAAACTGGGTCATCACACTCCACCATGTGCTTATCTCTTTCTCTCTATTTTGCTCAATGCTTTTTTGAAATATTTCACTCTCCTCCACTTTGCTCACTTCTCTCTCTCTCTCTGTCTCTCTCTGTCTCTGTCTCTCTCTGTGTCTGTCTCTCTGTGTATACACAACACCAATGATTTGTTATACCTGAATTAATGCCCTCCTGAGCCACAGTTCCAATCAATAAGCTTAAATGCGTTCAGTGCCTCGCCTGAAGCGCTCATCCATCACACAATCAATATTCAAACCCTTAACACACGCTCAAGTGCACCCGTTACACGGTTTAACACTCAACCGTACACATGTGTTCATCCGGTCACGTGTGTGTGAGTGTAAGGGTGTGCGAACGGTCACACAAACGTCACTGCCTTTGCTTTGGACCAAGGTTATTGTAGTTTTGAATTTTCAATTAGTTTTTATTTTAGTTTTGACTTTTCAATTTCATTTTAGATTAGTTTTAGTTGGTTTTCAGAATGTGTGCTAGTTTTAGTTTAGTTTGCGTTTCAGAAAGGTTTAGCTTTAGATTTATATATATTTCATTTTAGTTTTTATTTATTTTTTTAGTTTGTTTTTGTTAGGGCCAACTATAATGTCTCAGAAGAATGTAGCTACTGAATATACATACAAAGTACATGGTTGGAGAACTGTCTCGGAATGGACATATTGTTTAATGGTCTTTGTGCTACTTTAGTGTCCGATGTGAAGCAATTGCGGCACAGCACCATCTGCTGGAAGGTCAAGTCCGTTCAGTTTCTGTGGTTCATTGTCACAAGAGTTGATGGAAATTCATGCCGTCTCCTTTTTCGGTAGTGATATGCAGTAGCTAAGTGTGGAATGTATTGTATTTGTTCTGTCATTTCTTTGTCTGATTATGCATGAATGCGATCTCACCCTGTTTCTTCCTTATGTTCTTGGATTTTGGCAGCATAAACAATTCCTCCGTGAATAAAGAGTTGAAATGACAATTTAGGCTGCAACACAACAATCTGAAGACATGATTGCTAATTTCTCCACCACACTTGTCACTTGCAGAAACCCCCGAGGCAGAGAAGATGGACACGGACACAGACTCACAGCAGGCCGATAAGGTAAGACCACCTTCCATTTATCTTCATGTATCCTGCATGTCGAGGAAATCTGTGTTTTCAGAAATTTAGTTTGCATTTGCGAATGAGTGGTATAACGGAAATCTCTGCTAATTAATGGATAAAGATGGCAATAATTAGTATTTCTATTATTGTCTACTAATCCCATGTGAAGACCAAAATGAACAATGCATTAGTCTGTCTCTAAGCCCACACTAAAAGAAATTTCAAATCTTAACAGATGTTGAAAATCTGAGAGACACCACACATAACGACATGTAATGTTAAATTTAACAGTTTTGTTCCTATAGTTTGTTTGTGCTTTGATTCTCGGGAGGAGAGAATCGACCCAAGATCGGCTTGATTCTCGTGTAGCGTGTGCCCGGCATTACTGACTTTCCTACCCTGTCTGTGGCACTCCGCTCATATCAAAGTCCTAAATCTTTAAAAGCTAGTAGCAAATATAAAGTTTAATTTAATAAAAAAGTAATAAAACAATAATAATAATAATAATAATAAAACAAGTTCCTAAAGAAAATCCTATCTTAACACGTTTCCTCTCTCCCACTTAGTGTTTAAAGTAAGTTTTCCATTCATCTGCATTTGGTGTCTCTTGGTTCGGAAAGGCCCACCGGCTGAATGTAATGGCTTTTTTTTTTTTTTAAAACCTTCACATTGTCCCTGCTCTGCTGGGCAGCTCGTTGGCTGAAGGCGTCCTCATTAACATCCATTAACCAGTGTTAGACACTGTGTCCAAATCACAGTGATTGTCCCCCAAAAAGTGAATAGGGTCACAATACAACCGTTATTCCACTTTCCTGATTATCACAACATTTACCAGCTATTACCTCAGCCACATTTACCTGTGTGGTTGTTAAGTTGTTGTTCTTTGATACTGTATCTCGGTCATTTGTCACATTTTTACCATCTTTTGTGTTTTGCTTTTTCTTAGTTGTGTTTTGCAACCCCAAATGTTTGATTTTATCTTTTATGCAACCTTTATGCAACACTGAATCTCACATTATCTTTTCATAGACCCAATCCTAAAATCTGGTCAAAGCCAAAATAAATGCATCCTGAGTTTGTCACACCACAGAAAAATGTTTTATTAGCCACCCAACCAAATTTGAATGATTAAAGAAATCACCAAGTAAAAAGTTTAAAATTAGGTTTCAAAATCATTCTCTGCTCTTAAACACTGGGGGCGTGTCCACTGAAGGCTCTGAAATCACACCTCATCGCGGGTGAGGGTTGATTACAATATTGGCTGTCTCACTGCTGCGTGTTTGCAGAATGTGCACCAGAGACTTCCGCTGGCGGAGCCAGCTAACTTACAGTTTAACCCTTTGCTAACTTGAATGGACAAATGCTGCCTGCCTTCAAATTGAACTTGTGAGCTTGTGGTTACGACATGGGAAGTCGTGTACACAATATGCTTGGCGTTCAAGTGGTTAAGTTGTGAGAACACCACTGCGAGGCAACGGCAATATTAATGTTACTGTCGGTGTCTTAAAGCCATAGAGGCTAATAGTTTACAAACATCAACAAACACGTCACAGCTCGTGAACTCAGAGCTTTCAGAAATCTTCATATGGACTCTTCTCTTGAACACAGTAAACACGACCCCATTCATTTGAAGGCACCTTGAAACCTAGGCCTTACTTCCTGTGGCATTGACACTGACCACTTATCGTTGTGCGTCCGTGCCCTCATCCTTCAGGCGGAGTTGAAAGACGAGGCAGAGAAGCCCAGCGAGTCTGCAGAGAAGAGCGACAAGACGGAGGCCACAGACAAGGTGAAGAAGGAGGGATCTGAGGCGTCGGAGCGCGAGGAGGAGAGCGAAGAGGGAGGGGAGGCCAAGACGACTCCAGCAGGTAACACTGAGACTCAGGGTAAAATACAAATAAATGTCCCTCACATTTCTAGTTCATAGCTCACAACTAGGACATATCATTATCAATTAGCTCCCAATTAAGGCTGCCAATAACTATTCATTTCATTATCGCTGAATCTGCAGATTATTTCCACAATTAAGCGATTATCTCATTGGTCTGTCAAATGTTAGAAAGTAGCAAGAAAATGCCCATCACAATTTCCTAAACCCATTCATATCATACATATCAGAGAAGAGAGAAAATGTTCTATTCTGTGTTTGTACCCGGTGGTTGGCTTGTCAACAGCACGGTATTGCAATATTACGGTTATTGCAACATCCCTAGTTTGAAGTATTAGTTACATTTCTGTTTCCGTCCATCAGACAAAGACAAGGAGGAGACCATGGAGACGTCGTCCTCAGACCAGGAGAAGGAGAAGGAGGAGAAGGCAGCTACAGAGGAGGGAGAGGAAAAGAGGAAGAAACTAGAGCACGACATCGGAGAGGGTAACATTGCCACTGCAGCCGCTGCTGCCCTAGCATCTGCTGCCACCAAGGCCAAGGTGAGATTACAGGAGTGCTGACACAGCAAACACACACTTTAGCAAGTCTGATCTTCCCAAGGTTCACCTGGCTTGTCATTTTGAAATCTTTGTAAGTCATTGGTTTGATGCTGTTAAGTTTGACTTGACTGTTGTGTATTAGAGCCTCAGGAGACGTGAGGCTACAACTTTCACTTTTTCATGACTGGAAATTTCTCAATCTGCTACTCTTAATGTTCTGTCCTCCTTTATGTGTACTGCACATCTGATTGCATGTGGACTACTGAATGTTTCTGGGAAAGCTGACAAGCATTCTGTAAGATGTGGGAAATATGTAAAGAAAGGGGTTCATCAACGGAGTAAATTCAGTCAAATTCATGTCACGGAATAACTGCAGAATGAGCTAAACTTGATGTAATCGTTATCACAGTATTCAACATTGATCAGATGTTTACTCTTCCTCTTACTCCGTCCTCTCAGCACTTGGCAGCAGTGGAAGAGAGGAAGATCAAGTCTCTGGTGGCTCTGCTGGTGGAGACCCAGATGAAGAAGCTGGAGATCAAGCTGAGGCACTTCGAGGAGCTCGAGACCATAATGGACCGAGAGAAAGAGGCTGTAAGTCAAAAAGAAGCTATCACGCTTTTTGAGTGTGGAAGTTGAGATTAAGTGTGGATGTTATTGGTCAGCACAACTGTATTAGTTCCATCATGAACATTTCACTTAGGGGTTGGAGATAAATTGAATATACTTGATGTATTGCATCTTGTTCTACGTGGGATGGAGAGGTCAGCTCTAATTGCAGTTGCAGAGGGGCGTTTATGTAGACTATGGCAGGAACTGGAGGACGGGAACGCCCAGTTTTTCTTCCTCTCTACTTTCTTAATGCACAGCTGGTTCTGGCTGTTGTTACCGTACGTAAAGAGACGGCAGACAACTGTAAAGCAAGATGAGCTTTATTCATACACGGTCATTCGACACGGTCAATAGTTATCTTGTGCCGGCTTGTGTAGGCAATTCAGACACATATATTTGGATATTGTGAATTTTTGTAGACACAAGATTTGTCTCCGGTATCCGAGGCAGCTCCTTCCTCTTTTTAAAATTGTTCTATGTAGCTAGAAATAGAGAATTAACGTGTCGCTACCAGCATCATTACATTATTAGCAGCAATGGATGTTGAATTGCTTGCTAGAAGTTAGCTTTGTTAAGATCAAATTGGTACAAATTGCCTACCCTAATGTAAAACTAAGCAATTGGTTAGCTATATATTGCCCCACTTTGCTAGAACGATCACATTGGTATGATCATATACATCAAAGGGTTGAATTGAACAGTAATGTTATTTTAGAGAAAATGTGAAAATATTGAGATGTATCGTATGTTGCGATATAGCCTAAAAATATCGAGATAATATTTATAAGCCATATCGCCCAGCCCTGACTTCACTTACTGTATCTCTACACTCACAGTAAGGGCTCTCAGCTATGGTTATTAATAATGAAGGTGATACTGTATGTTAAAAGAGGCACATCCATCACATTTTTTGAAAAGAAAGATGACAGGTGAAAATGATAATCATGATTCAGAATAGACTTTGTGCTTACATTAAAAACAAATACATGTCCATTAAATTACAGTTTGTTGTAATTATCCAAAAAGACCCAGTGTCAGACAGTCCTACTTCTGTGGTTGCTAAATTGAAACAAGTAGCCGGTAAATATTTGGAGTTCATCGGCCGATGTTGGCCACCGAACAAGTTGCTTCCCACTTGGTCCAAATCCTCCACAGAGACTGAAGAGTAGACACAGAATTACTTCTTTGTGAAGCAGCTGAATTGAGCATAAAACATTTTCCAGAGTGTATAGTCAGGCAAGTGAAAGTGTTACCTGCCTCTTCAGGGCAGATGAATAGAGAACAGCCCCCTGTGTGTGTGTGTGTGTGTCCTGCCGCTGGACAATCCCTGGAGACGCCATTCAGAGTGTAAAACTGTGTTTTCGCGGTGGAGGCATCGGGAGGGTAGCCCAGTTTCACAGCTGTAAATAGTGCATGAAAAGGACTCTGGTTTACATAAGCTTTCCAAAGACTGGAGAGAAACCAAACCCGCTGCTGCCATAGGCTGTAAAACACTGAACTTCTACCAAAAAAAAAAACTACAAAGAGAGTACTGCACAGTTTTATACTGAGTCTAAGGCTTCACAGGCCTGTAGGAGCACCATCTCCTCTGCAGACCACTAAAGTGTACAAATGCTCTCTCATCCTCTTGTAGAATATTGCTGTTGAGCTTTACAAAGCCAAAACAGAAACTTCAAAAAAGTTTTTCAAAGTGCTCAGTTCACCCAAATTACTAAAAGATATATTTTTCCACTTAGTCCTTATTGATTCTATCCATCCATTATCTGTAACAGCTTGTCCTATTCAGGGTCGCAGGGGGGCTGGAGCCGATCCCAGCTGACATTGGGTGAAGGCGGGGTACACCCTGGACAACCATTCACGCTGACATGGATTGGACGTGACATTGGGTTACGTTTTGCTCCCATTCTAGAATAGAAATATATAACAGAGAAATTATAAGACAATATAAATAAGAAATTGTTAATTACTTATATTACAATTTAATAACATTGTAAATAATAATGCTGAAAAATAGTATAAATGAATCAGAACATTAATTTAAATGTACATAAATAAATGCAGTATATGCCAGAATAAACCAGAGTATTGCACAGTTGAAGTTTATTATAGGGTTATAGCTGCTGATAGGGGTAAAAAATAGAAAACATAACATTTTCTATATATATATATGTTGTATATAATTCTACAAGACTTTGCAATTAAATGACCATGACTAGACTAGACATATTTGATCATAAATACAATGTAACCTTGAACTTGTTAGCGTCTGTATGACGATATTAAATGTCTGTCGTAATTTGAGCAGTTTGTTTTTTTGTTAGTCGCATTGAACTTACATTTTTGTACGGAGCACAGTTCATGGCGAACACAAAATAGCGTTGCACGTGGTCAGTAAGTGCAACTGGTTGAGTCAGCACCAATGCAGGCTCGCTGTTGGAAGTTTTTTATAACCCACCTCCACTCCCTGCTAATTGGTTTGGGATGACACTTAATATGGCGGACCCTCCACGCCAACGCGTAAACAGAGTGGACGTGGGTAGGGAGAGGGCGTGGGGGCTGGATTGGGCCTTAGTGTTGGTAATAACAAATCTCTTCACTTAATCATCTTTCTTGGCGTTTCCTCCATCTCTTTGATGTAGTTGGAGCTTCAGCGGCAGCAGCTGCTCACCGAGCGCCAGGCGTTCCACATGGAGCAGCTCAAATACGCCGAGATGAAGGCGAGGCAGCAGAT
This sequence comes from Sebastes umbrosus, assembly GCF_015220745.1. Taxonomy (NCBI): domain Eukaryota; kingdom Metazoa; phylum Chordata; class Actinopteri; order Perciformes; family Sebastidae; genus Sebastes; species Sebastes umbrosus. Next base: position 8,221,058 of record NC_051279.1, read on the forward strand.
GGAGCAGCAAGCCGCCGCTGCGGCTGCCGCAGCCGCCCAGGCTCAAGGACAGGGCCAGGCTCCCGGATCTGGACCCCACTCGGGGCCCCCTCCATCAGGCATGCACCCTGGAG